>NW_006408918.1:1328823-1350692 GCF_000296735.1 Chrysochloris asiatica
CTCTCTGTATATGGACATTTTGGAATCATCTGCCCTGTAACTAGCTCTCTGTACATGGTTATGATGAACTGATCTGCCAAGTAGGTAGCTCTCTATATATGACCATATTGGACTTATCTGTAATGTAGGTAACTCTCAATATATGGACACCTTGGACACATCTGCCACGTAGTTAGAACTCTGTGTCTGGAAATGTTGCACTACTCTGCAATGTAGCTAGCTCTCTCTATATGGACATATTGGAATCTTCTGCCTTGTAGCTAGCTCTCTGTACATGTTGGACTGATCAGCCATGTAGGTAGCCCTCTGTGTATGAAAATATTGGACTTGTCTGTCATGTAGCTAGCTCTCAGTATATGGAAATGTTGGACACATCTGCCATGTAGTAAGAACTCAGTATATGTACATGTTGGACTCCTCTGCCATGTAACTATCTCTCAGTATATGAATACTTTGGACTTATCTGTCATGTAGCTTGAACTCTGTATATGGAAATGATGCACTACACTGCATTGTAGCTAGCTCTCTTTATATGGACATTTTGGACTCTTCTAAAATGAAGGTAGCTCTCTGTGCATGTATATTTTGGACTGATCTGCCATGAAGCTAGCTCTCAGCATATGGACACTTTTTACATATCTGGCATGTAGCTAGAACTCTTTATATGGAAATGTTGCAATAACCTGCCATGTAGCTAGCTCTCTGTACATGGATATGTTACACTTATCTGCAAAATAGGTAGCTCTCTGTATATGAACATATTGATCTTGTCTGCCATGTAGCTAACTCTCAGTATAGGGACACGTTGGACACATCTGCCATGCAATGAGAAATCAGTACATGTACATGTTGGACTCTTCTGCCATGTAACTATCTCTCAGTATATGAACACTTTGGACTCATCTGCCATGTAGCTAGAATTCTATATATGGAAATGTTGCACTACTCTGCCATGAAACTAGCTCTCTGTATATGGACTTTGTGGACTCCTCTGCCATGCAGGTAGCTCTCTGTGCCTGGATATGTTGGACTGATCTGACAATTAGTAAGATGTCTTTATATGAACATATTGGACTTGTCTGCCATTTAGCTAGCTCTCATTATTTGGACACGTTGGACTCATCTGCCTTGTGACTAGAACTCTGTATATGGAAATGTTTCCCTACCCTGCCATTTGACAAGCTCTCTGTATATAGGCAAGTTGGACTCATCTGCCTTATAGCTAGAACTCTGTATATGGAAATGTTGCCCTGCCGTGCCACTGCGAGACATTAAGAAGAAAACTTCATTTTCTACCTAGACTAAAGCACGTCTCCCTGTCTCAGGAATGTGCCTGGTCAGTTAGTTCCAGACAAGATGATCCCCTTCCCCTACGAGCCATAAAAGTAGAGATAAACTCTCCTGACAAACCCAAGGCTAGATAATGTATGTCTTTCTTACCCTAATTAAACTGTCCTAGCATAACAAACGTCTTCCTTATCCTAATGAAGCTATCCTAGCTATAGGTAGTGGCCAATCGAATTGTGTAATCCCCTACCTTACCAAGTGTAAACCAATCCTAGAGAAGTTAGGTAGAAGACTCCTGAATCTGTTTGTAAAAATCTATAAAAACCCCGCTACCAGGGAGCTAGGGGCTCTATCCCTATTCCGCTGCATCAGAAAAGGTTAGAGACCTGGCTCGAGCTTGAATAAAGAACCCTTGTGCTCTTGCATCGGCTTTGGCATCGACCCCTCGGGTGGTTTTTCGGGACCCTGAACTCTGGGCATAACATTTGGGGGCCCATCCGGGATCTCTGAAACCCCCAGTACCTCCGGAACCAGAGGGTTGTCACTGGCCAGTAAGTCTGTGTACATACGTAGCCATCTGTCTGTGTCTGTTTTTCTGTGAGCTCAAGTTTCAGTCTGAAGCTGGAAAATAGCCTAGGCAGACGTGCCGTAAGGCTACCATCAGGGAATCTTGGAAGACATTCTGGCTCTGTTATAGGGGATGGGGACAGAGAGCCCCCATGTTTGTGCATCTGAAAGGCGAAGCGGGTCGCTTCCACGGGTGCAGTGTGAGACTGCCGCCTGGTGTTTTTTTGTGTGTGTGTTTTCTTTGAACTCTGGCTCCAAGCCAGCGGAGTGCCGTCAGATCCCAATCCTTGTCTGTCTCTGGTGTTGAGTGAGTGGTCGTGCGAATGCGGTGTGAGAGCAACTGGGCATAGCCTGCTATGCTCGGTCCATACGGCACCACGGCCCTCAGGCTATGGTGACTGATTGGGTGTTTTTCTGCGGTTCCATGACTCCCTCGTACAGCATAATGAATACTCATCGCTTCACGAGCGGTGACCTGGACTGGGGTTTATATGGCTGATCCTTAGCTAGGAGGGAGTTACAATACCTCTTTGGAGGCCTGGCCAGAGAAGGCGCCTGTGTGGACCCCCCATTCATCATTCAAACCCGACTCTATGTCCCCCTCGTGGTCTATGTGTGTCCTGGTCAACCTTGTATACCTACCACTAGCTCTTGTCTTTAATGTTGGACTGGCTCCGACTGCTCCTGAAGACTGGACTCTCTGCCACAGACTGACCCTTTCTCTCTGCTATCTACTCTGCATTTTCTTTTATGTGGCTGTGCTGTGCCTCTGACTAGACCAATCTGCAGTGTCTTCCTTTGTTTTCAAGTTCCTGTCCCCTGATTGGTGGAAGCTGAGCTTACTAAGAGAACCTAGTGAAGCATTTCAGCCTCTCATAGGACTGGGCTTCTGCCCCTCCTGAGGACGATTCCTTTGTGGGCTTTATACACCGGCACTATAACTCACGTAAGCAGCAAATCCGTCAGAGACATCTTTGCTATCACTGGGTCTGGTGATCTATCATGTGTGCGTGTTACTAATACCTGACTCATGCCATGGGACAAGCAGCTACCACCCCATTGTCCCTTGTAACCAATCATTTCAGAGAAGTGAAAAAGCATGCCCAAAATCTTAGTGCAGGCATAAAAAAGGGCAGACTCAAGACTTTCTGCAGTTCTGAGTGGCCCGCCTTTAACGTAGTATGGCCACAAGAGGGCACCTTTGACTTACAAGCCACTCAGAGACTCTGAGACATAATGCTCCACCACCGAACAGGGCACCCAGATCAAATTCCTTACATTGTTGCCTGGGAAGACCTGATTTGAACCCCACCCCCATGGGTAAAATCTTTCCTGCCTCCACCGAAGCCACAGTTACCGACTGTAGTGCTAGCGGCATGCAAGAAAAGGAAGGAGAAAGAGACACCTCCTAAAGAGGCTAGCGTAGCAAAACAGGCAGACAGTAAGCCCATGGCGCCGCTATACCCAGTTCTACAGGACAGCACTGTGGAAGAGCTCATTTTTCCCCCTCCTTACCAAGCCCAGACCCCTCCTCCTCCTCCTGCTCCTGCCCAGCCCCCTCCTGCTCCTGTACAACGTGAAGTGGTGATCGAGGGCCCGGTGCAGGCAGAGGTAGGGCGGGACCCACAAGCTCCCAGTTGCCCCAATGCGGGGGGGGCCCCACCCTCAATACTCGAAACAGGCAGGTGGCATCTCCAGTGGGGCCGGCTGACACGACTATCCTCCCATTAAGAGCCACGGGACCCCCAGACGCACAAGGCAACCAACCCCATCACTATTGGCCCTTTGCCACTAGCGATCTGTGCAATTGGCGATCTCAACATGCCAAATTCTCAGATAACCCTAGGGATCTGATTAAACTATTAGAAATCATTCTGTTCACACATCAGCCCACCTGGGATGATTGTCAGCAACTCCTCCAAATTTTATTCACCATAGAGGATCGAGAGAGAATCCAGGCCGAGGCCAGGAAGTTAGTTCCTGGAGATAATGGGCAACCAACCATTAATGCTGACATGATCAATGCCCCTTTTCCGTTGTCTAGACCAGACTGGGATTTTAACTTAATGGAAGGGAGGGAGAGGCTCCGAGTTTATTGCCAGGATCTGTTGGGAGGTCTCAAAGTGGCTGCTAAAAAGCCCACCAATTTGGCCAAAGTAGGTAGTGTGCAACAGAAATCAGATGAAAGCCTATGGACCCTGAAGCTACTGGAACTAAGGCAGTGGTTATAATGCATTTTGTTAATCAAGCAGCTCCCGACATCAGAAGGAAATTGCAGAAGGTAGATAGTCTAGGAGAAAAGAGTATTCAAGATCTAGTAGTAGTGGCTGAGAGAGTATTTAACCACCGGGAAACCGCAGAAGAGAGACAGGTGAAATCAGAAAGTCATCATACTCAAAACCTTGCGCAGATTTTACTAGTCTCTACTACAGGGGAACCGAGCGAACGTGAGGGACAATTAAGAAAGATTGCATGAGACAGAAGAGGCAGAGGGGAACAAAGAAAAAGAGTCCAGTTAGGGAAGAATCAATGTGCTTACTGCAAAGAAGAGGGTCATTGGGCCAGAGAGTGTCCTAAGAAAAGAACAGGAAATCAATCAAAAACTCCCATCCTGGTGATTGATGAGCTGAGTGACTAGCGGGGATGGGGTTCGGTGCCCCTCCCCAAGCCCAGGGTAACTCTGAAAGTGGAGGGGGAGCCTGTTGATTTCCTTGTAGATACGGGAGCTCAACACTCTGTTCTGTTATTGCCACATGGCCAAATGACTAACAAAACTTCCTGGGTGCAAGGGGCCACCGGGATGAAACAGTACACATGGACTACTCGAAGAACAGTAGATTTAAGCATTGGCTGAGTATCCCACTCATTCATAGTCATACCCGACTGCCCATATTCCTTGCTCAGGAGAGACTTACTCACCAAGATAGGGGCACAGATTCACTTCCATCCCGAAAGAACAGAAATCCTGGACAGAGGGGGAGAGCCTATCCAGGTGTTGACTGTAAGCCTTGAAGACGAGTGTTGGCTACACCAGGAGCCAGCACAGCCAAACCCAGATATTGACTGGTGGCTAGCAACATTCCCTAAAGCCTGGGCTGAGACAGGAGGTCTAGCCAAGCATAGAGTCCCAGTGATCATTGAGCTAAAGCCTGGAGTCGACCCTGTACGAGTCCAATAATATCCCATGCCCCTAGAAGCTCGCAAAGGAGTGACTCCACATATCAGAAGGCTGCTTGACCAGGGAATTTTGAAGCCATGTCAGTCATCCTGGAACACTCCCCTGTTGCCCTTGCGTAAATCACACTCCACTGACCACCGGCCCGTGCAGGATCTCCATGAAGTGAACAAGAGAGTCATGGACATTCACCCCACAGTGCCCAACCCCTACACCCTCCTAAGTTCATTACCCCCAAACCATCAGTGGTATACGGTCCTAGATCTAAAAGATGTATTCTTCAGTCTGCCATTAGCCCCCCAAAGTCAACACATCTTTGCGTTTGAATGGAGCGACCTGGAACGAGGCATAAATAGTCAATTGACGTGGACTCAATTGGCCCAAGGGCTCAAATCCTCACCGGTAATATTTAATGAGGCCCTACAGGACGACCTGAGTTAGTTTCACCTTCAGAACCCTCACTTAACTCTATTGCAGTATGTAGATGATCTCCTTATAGCAGCTGAAACTCAAGAAGCCTGCATGAGAGGTACCAAAGACCTCCTCACCACACTCGCAGAACTGGGGTACTGCGCTTCTGCTAAGAAAGCCCAGATCTGCAAACCCAAGGTAAGCTACTTGGGGTATGTGCTGAAAGAAGGCCAGAGGTGGCTGTCTGATGCCAGGAAAGAGACAGTTCTTAAAATCCCGATACCAGACTCTCCCCGTAAAGTCTGGGAATTTCTAGGTTCAGCTGGTTTCTGTCGTCTGTGGATACCTGGTTTTGCAGAGTTGGCCAGACCCCTGTATGAGGCAACAAAAAGTACCCAAAGTTTTCAGTGGACAGAAATGATGCAGAAATCTTTTGAGCAAATTAAAGTTGCCCTGTTAGGAGCACCAGCTCTGGGATTACCTGATATCACTAAGCCCTTCCATCTCTACATAGACGAAAAGAAAGGCATTGCTAAAGGTGTCCTGGTCCAATACATCGGCCCGTGGAGCCGCCCAGTGGCTTACTTGTCTAAGAAACTTGATCCGGTTGCCGCAGGATGGCCTCCGTGCCTAAGGATGATTGTGGCAGTTGCCCTGATGGTCAAAGATGCTGACAAGTTAACACTAGGCCAAGAATTATATGTAATAACCCCTCACGCGGTCGAAGGAGTCCTGAAACGGCCCCCAGACCGCTGGCTCAGCAACACTCGCCTAACTCACTACCAAAGTCTCCTTTTGAATTCCTCCTGAGATATTTTTCATACGCCAGCAGCCCTGAACCCGGCTACGCTGCTGCCTGACCCAGACCTTGACACTCCGCTCCATGACTGTTCAGACATCTTAGCCCAAGTGCAAGTCATTCGAGCGGACTTAAGAGATCAACCGTGGCCAGACGCAGAGGACAATTGGTTTACCGACGGAAGCAGTTTCGTCCGGGAAGGGAACAGTCTTTGTAGACACCTTTTCAGGATGCACAGAAGCCTTCCCCACCAAGCGTGAAACAGCACAAATAGTAGCTAAGAAGTTGCTGGAAGACATCCTACCGAGGTATGGCTTTCCAGCGATGCTTGGGTCAGATAACGGACCTGCCTTCATCTCCAAGTCTCCAGCAGGTGCATCACAGAGTCTGGCTGCAGATGAGAGCATTGTATGAGACAGGCCCGCCCCTGGAGCCCCACCCCTATCACCCCGGAGACTGGGTCTATATCCGGAGGCACCGGCAAGGAGACCTTGAATCGTGTTGGAAAGGGCCTTTTTTGGTGATCCTGACCACTCCCACACGTCCAACCAGCTGACCCACCAACACCATGAGAGGGCACTCAACAATGGGAAATCTCCAAAGGCCAAGACAACCCTTTAAAACCTCACATCCGCAGGATTTGCCAGCCAGCTTACCCCTCTGGGTCGTCTTCAGCCTCCCTAGAATAAAAGCCCAACCCCACCATAACCCTCCCAAGACTAGATCTAAGGGAAACACCCAGAACTTGACTATTCTTGCAATCCCGATCATATTAACCCTCATCCCATGGACCCAGGGATCCCCTCACTCACCCCAGCAGCTAACCTGGCAGGTTCTCTCCCACACTGGAGAGGTAGTTGTGTCAGTGTCTAAGCAAGCGACCCCTAACACCGGGTGGCCTTATATAACAGTTGACTTATGCCAACTAACTGAGGGATCATGGGACATGCCAACGTTTGAAAGCAGTCACGGGGGAGTTCCTGAATGCAATGGGAGGTTTGACTGTAGCAGATGTTGCCCAGGCATAGGAATAGGATCCGGAGCTGGATGTGGACATCCTACTCTTAGGGCAGTACTGAGGACACTCCCCATCTCTGTGTGCCCCCAGGACAGGAGGAGCAGGGCTCAGGCTTATTAGTGCAGGGGACCAGAGCATTTCTTTTGTGCATCTTGGGGTTGTGAAACAACAGGAGACACATATTGGAAGCCCTCCTAGTCATGGGACTTGATAACTGTGAAAAGAAATCATTCAGGCAAAGGACTGGTTAACGGAGAGTGTTGGAACTGGCAAGCAGTGAGACTCCCTAACGGAGGAGGTTTTAGTTCTTGGGGAACGTGGCAGGGGGATGGGCCTTGTAAGCAATATAAGTGTAATCCAATAGTCATTCAGTTCACAGAGAAAGGAAAGCAGTGGACTGGATGGACAAGAGGCAGAGTCTGGAGAATTCGTGTTTATAAAATTGAACATGACCATGGGGTAATATTCACATTAAGACAGACAGTAAAGACCATAGGAACTTCCATGGGGCCTAATAAGATTTTCAACCCACTGAAACCGCTACAAGGACCACAGAGATCAGTGACCATGAGTACCAAAACAGAGAGTAAAGAGATAACAGTTTCCTACAAACCCAATACCCTAGAGGACCCACTATTGTGGTTAATTAATGAAACATACCTAGTTCTGAATGCCTCTAGCCCAAATTTGACTGAATCGTGCTGGTTGTGTTATGACACGAAGCCTCCCTATTACGAGAGGATTGCTTTTAACGCTACCATAATCACCAGTGTCAACCCCTCCAGATGCCCACCAGTTCAGAAGAACAAATTGACCTTGCATTGCAGTCAGTATCTGGACAAGACTTATGCATAGGTACCATCCCAAAAACCCACCGTCACCTCTGTAGCAAGCCAAAGAAAACACCTACGTCTTGCTCCCGGCAAATGGGTGGTAGGCCTGTTCCACTGGGTTAACCTCCTGTGTACATACTCAAGTTCTTGTTACAACAAAAGATTATTGTGTACTAATACAAGTAATACCAAAGCTGATATACCATGAAAATATAGATCTTTTGAATAAATGGCGAGATAGTCCAGCCAGGAGGAAACGGGAACCAGCTACGGCAATAACACTCCTGTTAGGACTAGGATCAGCAGGAGCAGCAACAGGAGCTTCCTCTTTGATCCTGCAGGGGCAGCAATATCAAAGTCTCAGAACGGCAATAGATTTAGATATAGAAAGAATAGAGAATTCTATCTCTCATCTCCAAGAATCACTAACCTCATTATCAGAAGTAGTCCTAAAAAACAGAAGAGGGCTCGGCTTACTATTTTTACAACAAGGAGGGCTCTGTGTAGCCCTAAATGAAGAATGTTTTATATAGATCATTAGGGAGTAGTTAAGGGGACTATGGCCAAAGTTAGAGAAGGCCTAGCTAAGCATAAGCATGAACGAGAGCAAGCCCAAGGGTGGTTCGAATCATGGTTCAACTCCTCCCCGTGGATCACAACTTTGATCTCCACTCCAATAGGACCCTTGCTCATTCTTCTGCTACTCCTAACTATTGGGCCTTGCATACTTAATAGATTAGTCTCATTCATCAGAGAGTGCATAAACGCAGTACAAACAATGGTATTCAGGTCTCAGTACCAACCAGATACAGAAAGCTTGGCAGAAGATTAAGCTGACAAACCCAAGTCCCATGATTGGGACTTTTGAGAGCTTCTTGGAAAGTGGGGGATGAGGGACCCTAAGAAGAAAACTCCTTTTTCTACCTAGGCTAAAGCACATCTCCCTGTCTCAGGAATGTGCCTGGTCAGTTAGTGCCAGAAGGAGATGACCTCCTTCCTCTACGAGCCATAAAAGTAGAGATAGACTCTCCTGACAAACCCAAAGCTAGATAATGTATGTCTTCCTTACCCTAATTAAACTGTCCTGGAGTAACAAACGTCTTCCTTATCCTAATGAAGCTATCGTAGCTATAGGTAGTGGCCAATTGAATTGTGTAATCCTGTACCTTACCAAGTGTAAACCAATCCTAGAGAAGTTAGGTAGAACACCCCCGAATCTGTTTGTAAAAATTTATAAAAACCCCGCTACCAGGGAGCTCAGGTCTCTATCCCTATTCCGCTGCGTCGGATAAGGTTAGAGACCTGACTCGAGCTTGAATAAAGAACCCTTGTGCTCTTGAATCTGCTTTGGCATCGACTCCTCAGGTGGTTTTTGGGAACCCTGAACTCTGGGCATAACACCATGTAGCAAGATCTCTGTACGGGGACATTTTGGACGCGTCTGCCATGTCCTAGCTCTCTGTACATGGATATGTTGGACTGATTTGCAAAGTAGGTATCCCTCTGTATATGAAAATATTAGACTTCTCTGCCATGTAGCAAGCTCTCAGTATATGGACACGTTGGACACATGTGCCATGTAGATAGAACTCTGTATATGGAAGTGTTGCAGGACTGTGCCATGCAGATAGCTCTCTGTTTATAGACAAGTTGGACTCATGTGCCTTGAAGCTAGAACTCTGTATATGGAAATGGTGCACTACCCTGACATGTAGCTAGCTCTCTGTATATGGACATTTCAGACTCATCTGCCTTGTAAATAGCTCTCTGTACATGGTTATGTTGGACTAATCTGCCAAGTAGGTAGCCCTATGTGTTTGAACATATTGCACTTGTCTGACATGTAGCTAGCTCTCAGTACATGGACACATTGGACACATCTGTCATGTAGCTAGAACTCTGTATATGGAAATACAGTGCTATGTAGCTAGCTGTCTGTATATAGACAAGTTGGACTCATCGGACTTGTTGCTAGAACTTTGTATATGGAAATGTTTCACTACACTGCCATGTAGCTAGATAGCTCTCTGTATATGGACATTTTAGACTTTTCTGCCTTGTAGCTAGCTCTCTGTACATGGATATGTTCAACTGATCTGCCAAGTAGGTAGCTCTCTGTATATGAACATATTGCACTTGTCTGCCCTCTAGGTTCCTCTAAGTATATGGACACATTGGACACATCTGCCATATAGCTACTACCCTGAACATGGACATGTTGGATTACTCTACCCTGTAGCTAGCTCTCTGTATGTAGAAAAGTTGGAATCATCTGCCTTGTAGCTCATTCTGTATATGGAAATGTTGCACTACCCTGCCGTGTGGCTAGCTCTCTGTATATGGACATTTTGGACTTGTCTGCCATGTAGCCAGCTCTATGTATATGGATATGTTACACTGATCTGAAAAGTAAGTAGTTCTCTGAATATGAACATATAGGACTTGTCTGCCATGTAGGTGGCTCTCAGTATATGGACAAGTGGGAAACATCTGCCATGTAGCTAGTACCCTATATATGGACATGTTGGACTACTCTGCATTGTAGCTAGCTCTCAGTATACGGACACGTTAGACACATCTGCCATGTAGCTAGAACTCTGTATATGGAAATGTTGCACTACCCTGAAATGTGGCTAGATCTCTGTATATAAACATATTGCACTTGTCTGCCGTATAACTAGTTCTCAGTATATGAACACCTTTAAAACATCTGCCATATAGCTAGAACTCTGTATATGGAAAAGATACAGTACCCTGCCATGTGGGTAGCTCTCTCTATATGGACATTTTGTACTCGTCTGCCATGTAGCTAGCTCTGTGTACATGGATATGTTGCACTGATCTGACAAGTAGGTAGTTCACTGTATATGAACATATTGGACTTTTCTGCCATGTAGCTAGCTCTCAGTATATGGACATGTTGGACACATCTGCCATGTAGCTAGAACTCTACATATGGAAATGTTGCTCTACCCTGCTATGTGGGTAGCTCTCTGTATATGGACATTTTGGACTTGTCTGCCATGTAGCTAACTCTCTGTACATGGATATGTTGGACTGATCTGCCATGTAGGTAGCCCTTTGTATATGAAAATATTGAACTTGTCTGCCATGTACCTAGCTCTCAGTATGTGAACACATTGGACACATATGCCATGTAGTGAGAACTCAATATATGTACAGGTTGGACTCCTCTGCCATGTAGCTATCTCTCAGTATACGAAAACTTTGGACTCATCTGCCACGTAGCACAATCTCTGTATACGGAAATGATGCACTACACTGCATTGTAGCTAGCTCTCTGTATATAGCAGTTTGGACTCTTCTAAAACGAAGGTAGCTCTCTGTACATGGATATTTTGGACTGCTCTGCCATGTAACTATCTTTCAGTATATGAACACTTTGGAGTAATCTGCCATGTAGCTAGAACTCTGTATGTGGAAATGTTGCACTGCTCTGCCATGAAGCTAGCTCTCTGTATATAGAAAATTTGGACTCATCTGCCTTGTAGCTAGAACTCTTTATATGAAAATGTTGCACTATCCAGCCATGTGGCTAGCTCTCTGTATATGGACTTTGTGGACTCCTCTGCCATGTAGCTAACTCTCTGTACATGGATATGTTGGACTGATCTGTCAAGTAGGAAGATTTCTTTATATGAACATACTGGACTTGTCTGCCATGTAGCTAGCTCTCAGTATTTGCACCTGTTGAACTCATCTGCATTGTAACTAGAACTCTGTATATGGAAATGTTGCCCTGCTGTGCCATGGAGAAAGCTCTCTGTATGGGGACATTTTGGTCTCGTCTGCCATGTCCTAGCTCTCTGTACATGGATATGTTGGACTGATCTGCCAAGTAGGTATCTCTCTATATGTGAACATATTGGACTTGTCTGACATTAACCCAGAATTCTGTATATGGATATGTTGCACTACTCTGTAATGTAGCTAGCTCTCTGTACATGGATATGTTACACTGATTTGCAAAGTAGGTAGCTCTCTGTATATGAACATGTTGGACTTGCCTGCCATGTAGCTAGCTCTCAGTATATGGACATTTTGGACTCATCTTTCATGTACTTAGTACCCTATATATGGACATGTTGAACTGCTCTGCCATGTAGCTATATTTCAGTGTATGGACACGTTGGACACATCTGCCATAT
Source organism: Chrysochloris asiatica (assembly GCF_000296735.1). Taxonomy (NCBI): domain Eukaryota; kingdom Metazoa; phylum Chordata; class Mammalia; order Afrosoricida; family Chrysochloridae; genus Chrysochloris; species Chrysochloris asiatica. Next base: position 1,341,083 of record NW_006408918.1, read on the forward strand.
AGCTACTACTCAGAACATGGACATGTTGGATTACTTGGCCATGTAGCTGGCTCTCTGTATGTAGACAAGTTGGAATCATCTGCGTTGTAGCTAGAACTCTGTATATGAAAATGTTGCACTACCCTGCCATGTTGCTAGCTCTCTTTATATGGATATTTTGGACTCGTCTGCCATGTAACCAGCTCTATGTACATGGATATGTTGCACTGATCTGACAAGTAGGTAGTTCTCTGAATATGAACATATTGGACTTGTCTGCCATGTAGGTGGCTCTCAGTATATGGGCAAGTTGGGCACATCTGCCATGTAGTTAGTACCCTAAATATGTACATGTTGAATTACTCTGCATTGTAGCTAGCTCTCAGTATATGGAAAAGTTGGACATATCTACCATGTAGCTAGAACTCTGTATATGGAAATGTTGCACTACCCTGCTATGTGGCTAGATCTCTGTATATGAACATATTGGACTTGTCTGCCGTATAACTAGCTCTCTGTATATGAACACCTTTAAAACATCTGCCATGTAGCTAGACCCCTGTATATGAAAATGTTACAGTACCCTGCCATGTGGGTGGCTCTCTGTATATGGACATTTTGGACTAGTCTTCCATGTAACTAGCTCTATTTATATAGATATGTTGCATTGATCTGACAAGTAGGTAGTTTACTGTATATGAACATATTGGACTTTTCTGCCATGTAGCTAGCTCTCAGTATATGGACATGTTGGACACATCTGCCATGTAGCTAGAACTCTGTATATATGGACATGTTGCACTACCCTGCCATGTTGCTAGCTCTCTTTATATGGATATTTTGGACTCGTCTGCCATGTAACCAGCTCTATGTACATGGATATGTTGCACTGATCTGACAAGTAGGTAGTTCTCTGAATATGAACATATTGGACTTGTCTGCCATGTAGGTGGCTCTCAGTATATGGGCAAGTTGGGCACATCTGCCATGTAGTTAGTACCCTAAATATGTACATGTTGAATTACTCTGCATTGTAGCTAGCTCTCAGTATATGGAAAAGTTGGACATATCTACCATGTAGCTAGAACTCTGTATATGGAAATGTTGCACTACCCTGCTATGTGGCTAGATCTCTGTATATGAACATATTGGACTTGTCTGCCGTATAACTAGCTCTCTGTATATGAACACCTTTAAAACATCTGCCATGTAGCTAGACCCCTGTATATGAAAATGTTACAGTACCCTGCCATGTGGGTGGCTCTCTGTATATGGACATTTTGGACTAGTCTTCCATGTAACTAGCTCTATTTATATGGATATGTTGCACTGATCTGACAAGTAGGTAGTTTACTGTATATGAACATATTGGACTTTTCTGCCATGTAGCTAGAACTCTGTATATATGGACATGTTGCACAACACTGCCATGTAGCTAACTCTCAATATGTGGACTTTTTGGACTTGTCTTCCATGTAGCTGGCTCTGTATACATGGATATGTTGGACTGATCTCCTAAGTAGGTAAATCTCTGTATCTGAACATATTGGACTTGTGTGCCATGTAGGTAGTTCTCAGTTTATGAACACCTTTGACATATCTGTCATTTAGCCTGAACTCAGTATATGGAAAAGTTGTTTTACCCTGCCATGTAACGAGCTCTCAGTACATGGACATGTTCGAATCATTTTCCATGTACTTTGCTCTATGTACATGAATATGTTGGACTGATCTGCCAAGAAGGTAGCTCTCTGAATATAAACATATTGGACTTGTCTGCATTGTAGGTGGCTCTCAGTATATGGACAAGTTGGACCTGTTTGCCATGTAGCTAGCTCTCAGTATATGGACATGTTGGATTCATCGGCCATGTAGCTAGTTCCCTGTATATGGATATGTTGGACTACTCTGCCATGAAGCTAGCTCTCTGTATACAGACACTTTGGACACATCTACCATGTATCTAGAAATTTGTATATGGAAATGTTGCACTACCCTGCCATGTAACTAGCTCTCTGTAGATGGACATTTTTGATTCGACTGCCATGTAGCTAGCTCTCTGTACATGGATATGTTGGACTGATCTCCCATGTAGGTAGCATTCAGTATATGGACACTATGGACTTATCTGTCATGTAGCTCTCATTACATGGACTAATTGGACTCATATGTCTTGTAGCTAGAACTCTGTATATGGAAATGTTGCACTACCCTTCCATGAATCTAGCTCTCTGTATACAGACACATGGAACTACTCTGCCATGTAGCTAGCTCTCAGTAAATGGACACGTTGGAACCAAGAGCTATGGAGCTAGAACTCTGTAAATGGAAATGTTGTACTACTCTTCCATGTACCAAGCTCTCTGTATATAGACAAGTTGGACTCATCTTCCTTGTAGCTAGAACACTGTATATGGATATGTTACACTAACCTGCCATGTGGCTAGCTCTTTGTATATACATTTTGGAGTCGTCTGCCATGTAGCTAGCTCTCTGTACATGGATATGGTGGTTAGTTTTGCTAAGTAGGTAGCTCTCTGAATAAGAACATATTGGACTTGTCGGTCATGAAGCTATCTCTCAGTACACGCTCACTTTGGACTCATCTGCCATGTAGCTAGAACTCTATACATGGAAATGTTGCACTACTCTTAAATGTAGCTAGCTCTCTGAATATAGACAATTTTGGGTCATCTGCCTTGTAGCTAGGACTCTGTATATGGAAATGATGCACTACCCTGCCATTTAGCTAGCTCTCTGTATATGGACAAGTTGGACTCATCTGCCTTGTAGCTAGCTCTCAGTAGATGGACACGTTGGACACATTTGCCATGTACCTAGAACTCTGTATGTGGAAATGATGTACTAGTCTACCATGTAGCTAGCACTCTGTATATGGACATTTTGGACTCATTTTACATGTAACTAGCTCTCTGTACATGGATTTGCTGGACTTGTCTGCCATGTAGTTAGCTCTCAGTGTATGGACACATTGGACATATCTGTTATATAGCTAGTACCCTGTAAATCGACAAGTTGGACTGATCTGCCACATAGCTAGTAACATGTATATGGACATGTTGGACTACTCTTCCATGTAGATAGCTCTCACTATATGGACATGTTGGACTCATCTGCCATGTAGCTAGTACCCTATACATGGACATGTTGAACTACTCTGCCATGTAGCTAGCTCTTAGTATATGGACACCTTGGTCATATCTGCCATGTAGCTAGAACTCTGTATATGAAAATGTTGCCCTACCCTGCCATGTAGCTAGCTTTCTATGTATGAACATATTGTACTTGATTGCCTTGTAGCTAACTCTTAGTATATGGACATGATGGAATCATCTGCCATGTAGCTGGAATTGTGTATATGGAAATGTTGCACTACTCTGCCATGTAGCTAGCACTCTGTATATGGACCTTTTGCAATCGTCTTCCATGTACCTAGCTCCCTGTACATGAACATATGGGACTTGTCTGCCATATAGCTAATTCTAAGTATATGGACATGTTGGACTAATCTGCCAGGCAGCTAATATGCTATATATGGCCATGTTGGACTACTCTGCCATGTAGCTAGTTCTCAGTATATGGACACATCTGACTTGTAGCAAATATTCTTTATATGGAAATATTGCACTACTCTGCCATATAGCTAGCTCTTTGTATATGGATATTTTGGACTGATCTGCCATGTAGCTAGATATCAGGATATGGACACTTTGGACACATCTGCGATGTAGCTAGAACTCTGTGTATGGAAATGTTGCACTACCCTGCCATGTAGCTAACTCTCTATATATAGAAAAATTGGACTTATCTGCCTTGTATCTAGAACACTGTATATGGACATGTTGCAGTAGCCTGCCATTTAGCTAGCTCTCTGTATATGGACATTTTGGAGTTGTCTTCAATGTAGCTGATTCTCTGTACATTCATATGTTGGACTGATATGTCAAATAGGTAGGTCTCAGTATATAAACACCTTTGATACATCTGCCATGTAGCTAGAATTCAGTATATGGAAATATTGCAATTCCCTGTCATGTAGTTAGCTCCTGTATATGGACATTTTGGAATAGTCTACCATGTGCCTAGCTCTCTGTACATGGATATGTTAGACTGAACTGCCAAGTAGGTAGCTTTCTGTAAATGAACATATTGGACTTGTCTGCCATGAAGGTGGCTGTCAGTATATGGACAAGTTTGACATATCTGCCATGTAGCTAGTACCCTGAATGTGGACATGTTGTACTACTCTGCAATTTAGCTAGCTCTCAGTATATGGACACATTGGACACATCTGCCATGTACCTTGAACTCTGTATGTGGAAATGTTATACTACCCTGCCATGTAGTTTGATCTCTATATATAGACAAGTTGGACTCATCTTCCTTGTAGCTAAAAACTTGTATATGGAAATGTTGCATGACCCTACCATGTAGCTAGCTCTCTGTATATTGATATTTTGGACTCATCTGCCATGTAGTAAGTACCCTGTATATGGACATGTTGGACAACTCTGCAATGAAGCTAGCTCTCAGTATACGGACACGTTGGACACATCTGCCCTGTTGGTAGAAGTCTGTATATGGAAATGTTGCACTACCCTGCCATGTAGTTGGGTCTCGATATATAGACAATTTGGACTCATCTGCCTTGTAGCTAGAACTCTGTATATGGAAATGTTTTCCTATCTTGCCATGTAGCTAGCTCTCTGTATATGGACTTTTTGGACTCCTCTGCCTTGTAGCTAGTTCTCTGTATATGGACATTTTGGACTCCTCTGCCATGTAGCTAGCTCTCTTTACATGTATATGTTACACTGATCTGCGAATTAGGTACCTCTGTGTATATGAACATGTTGGGCTTGTCTACCATGTAGCTAGCTCTCAATATATAGCCTTGTTGGACCCATATGCCTTGTAGCTAGTACCCTGTATATGGGAATGTTACACTACAGTTCCATGTAGGTAGCTCGCTGTATATGGACATTTTGGACTCGTCTGCCACATAGCTAGCTCTCTGTACCTGGGTATTGTTGAATGATCTGCCATATAGGTAGCTCTCAGTATATGGACACTTTGGACACATCTGCCCTGTCGGTAGAACTCTATATATGGACATGTTGCTCTACACTGCCATTTAGCTAGCTCTCTGTATATAGACAAGTTGGACTCATCTGCCTTGTAGCTAGAATTCTGTATATGGAAATGTTGCCCTACCTTGCCATGTTGCTAGTGCCTGTATATGGACTATTTAGACTCTTCTGCCATGTACCTGGCTCTATGTACATGAATATGTTGGACCCATCTGCCAAGTTCATAGCTCTCTCTATATGAACACATTGGGCTTGTCTGCCATGTAGCTAGCTGTCAGTATATGGACACATTGGACACATCTGCCATGTAGCTAGAACTCTGTGTGTGGAAATGTTGCACTACTCTGCCATGTAGCTTGCTCTCTGTATATAGACAAGTTGGACTCATCTGCCTTTTAGCTATTTCTTGGTACACGGATATGTTGGACTGATCTGCCAAATAGGTAGCTCTCTGTACATGAAAGTATTGAACTTGTCTGCCCTGTAGATGGTTCTCAGTATATGGATAAGTTGGACACATCTGCCATGTAGCTTCTGCCCTGAATATGGACATGTTGGACTTGTCTGTCATGTAGGTTGCTCTCAGTATATGGACACTTTTGGCACATCTGCCATGTAGCTAGAACTCAGTATATGGAAATGTTGCACTACCCTGGCATGTAGTTAGCTCTCTTTATATGGACATTTTGGACTTATCTGCCATGTAGCAAGTACCCTGTATATGGACATGTTGGACAACTCTGCCATGAAGCTAGCTCTCAGTATACGGACACGTTGGACACATCTGCCATGTAGCTAGAAATTTTACATGGAAATGTTGCACTAACTTACCATGTAGCTAGCTCTCTGTATATGGACATTTTGGACTCGTCTGCCATGTAGGTAGCTCTCTGTACATGGATATGTTGGACTGATCTGCCATGTAGGTCACATTCAGTATACGGACACTTTGGACTCAACTTCAATGTAGCTTGAACTTTGTATATGGAAATGATGCACTACTCTGTCATGTGTCTACCTCTCAGTATATGAATAAGTTGGACTCATATGTCTTGTAGCTAGAACTCTGTATATGTAAATGTTGCACTACACTGCCATGAATCTATCTCTCTGTATATGGACACATGGGACTATTCTGATATGTAGCTGGCTCTCTGTATATAGACAATTTGATCTCATCTGCCTTTTAGCTAGAACTCTGTATACGGAAATGTCGCCCTACCTTGCCATAGAGCTAGCTCTCTGTATATGGGCATTTTTAACTCTTCTGCTATGTAGCTAGCTCTCTGTACATGAATATGTTGGTATGATCTGCTCTCTGTATATGAACATATTAGACTTGTTTACCATGTAGCTAGCTCTCAGTATGTGGGCACGTTGGACACATCTGCCATGTAGCTTGAAGTCTGTATATGGAAATGTTGCTCTACACAGCCATGTAGCTAGCTCTCTGTATATAGACAAGTTGGACGCATCTGCCTTGTAGCTAGAACTCTGTATATGGAAATGTTGCACTACCCTGCCATATAGCTAACTCTCTGTATATGGACATTTTGGATACTTCTGCCATATAGCTAGCTCTCTGTACATGGATATGTTGGACTGATCTTACAAGTAGGTAGCTATCTGTATATGAACATATTGGACTTGTCTACACTGTAGGTGGTTCTCTGTATATTGGCACCTTGGAAACATCTGCTATATAGCTAGAACCCTGAATATGGACATTTTGGTGTAGTCTGCCTTGTAGCTAGCTCTCAGTATATGGACACATTGAACACATCTGCCATGTAGCTAGAAATCTGTATACGGAAATGTTGCACTACTCTGTCATGTAGCTAGCTCTCTGTTTATAGACAAGGTGGATTCATCCGCCTTGTAGCTAGAACTCTGTATAAGGAAATGTTGCACTACCTTGCCATGTGGCTAGCTCTCCGTATATAGACATTTTGGACTCATCTATCATGTAGCTAGCGCTCTGTACATGGATATGTTGGACTGATCTGCCAAGTAAGTAGCTCTCTGTATATGAATATATTGGACTTGTCTCCTATGTAGCTAGTTCTCAGAATATGGAAACATTGGAAATATGTGCCATGTAGCTAGAACTCACTATATGGAAATGTTGCACTACCCTGACATGTAGGTAGCTCTCTGTATATGAACATTTTGGAACCGTCTGCCATGTCGCTAGCTCTCTGTTCATGGATATGTTGGACTCATCTGCCAATTAGGTAGCTCTCTGTATATGAACATATTTGACTTGTCTTCCATGTAGGTAGCTCTCAGTATATGAACACCATTGACACATCTGCCATGTAGCTAGAACTCAGTATATGGAAATGTTGCACTACCTTGCCATGTAGCTATCTGTCTGCATATGGACATTTTTTAATCATCTGCCATGTAGCTAGGTCTCTGTACATGGATAAGTTGGACTGATCTGCCAAGTAGGTAGCTCTCTGTATATGAACATATTGTCCTTGTCTGCCATGTAATTGGCTCTCAGGGTATGGACAAGTTGGACACATCTGCCATGTAACTAGTACCCTGAATATGGGCGTGTTGGACTACTCTGCCATGTAGTGAGCTTTCAGTATATGGACACGTTGGATACTTCTGCCATGTAGCTAGAACTCTGTATACAAAAATGTTGCACTTCCCTGACATGTAATTAGGTCTCTATATATAGACAAGTTGGACTCATCTGACTTGTAGCTAGAACTCTGTATATGGAAATGTTGCACTACTCTGCCATGTGGCTAGCCCTCTGTATATAGACATATTGGACTCGTCTATCATGTAGAAAACTCTCTGTACATGAATATGTTGGACTGATCTGCCAAGTAAGTAGCTCTCTGTATATGAACATATTGGACTTGTCTCCCATGTAGCTAGCTTTCAGAATATGGACAAGTTGGACATATGTACCATGTAGCTAGAACTCAGTATATGGAAATGTTGCACTACCCTGACATGTAGGTAGATCTCTGTATATGAACATTTTGGAATCATTTGCCATGTAGGTAGCTCTTTGTACATGGATATGTTGGATTGATCTGCCAATTAGGTAGCTCTCTGTATATGAACATATTTGACTTGTCTGTCATGTAGGAAGCTCTCAGTATATGAACACCATTGACACATCTGTCATGTAGCTAGAACTCAGTATATGGAAATGTTGCACTACCATGCCATGTTGCTAGCTCTCTGTATATGGACATTTTGGACGTGTCTGCCTAGTAGCTATCTCTTTGTACATGGATATGTTGAACTGATCTGCCAAGTAGGTAGCTCTCTCTATATGACGATATTGGACTTTTTTTGCCATGTAGCTAGCTATCAGTATATGGACATGTTGGACACATCAGCCATATAGCTAGTACCCTGTATGTGGACAAGTTGGACTGCTCTTCCATGTAGCTATCTCTCAGTGTATGGACACATTGGACACATCTGCCATGTACTTAGAACTCTGTATATGGAAATGTTGCCCTAATCTGCCATGTAGCTAGCTCTGTGTATATGGACCTTTTGGACACGTTTGGCATGTAGCTAGCTCTATCTACATGAATATGTTGGACAGATCTGCCAAGTAGTTAGCTCTCTGTATATGAACATATTAGACTTGGCTGCCATGTTGGCGATTCTCAGTATATGCACACGTATTATACATCTGCCATGTAGTTAGTACCCTGAATATGGACATGTTGGACTACTCTGTCATGTAGCTGGCTGTCAGTATAAGGACACTTTGGACACATCTGCCATGTAGCTAGAACTCTGTATATAGAAATGTTGCAATATCCTGCCATGTATGTAGATCTCTGTATATAGACAAGTTGGTCTCATCTGCCTTGTGGCTATAATTCTGTACATGGAAATGTTGCACTACCATGACATGTGGGTAGCTGTCTGCATATGGACATGTTGGACTCATCTGCCATGTAGATAGCTCTGTGTACATGGATATGTTGGAATGATTGGACAAGTAGTTAACTCTCTGTATATGAACGTATTGGACTTTTCTGCCATATATCTAGCTCTCAGTACATGGACACATTGGACACAACTGACATGTAGATAAAACTCTGTATATGGAAGTGTTGTACTACTCTGCCATGTAGCTAGCTTTCTGTATATAGATGAGTTGGACTTATATGCCTCGTAGCTAGAACTCCATATATGGAAATGTTGCATTAAACTGTCATGTAGCTAGCTCTCTCTACATGGACATTTTGGACTCATCTATCATACAGCTTGGTCTCTATACATGGATATGTTGGATCGATTTGCAAAGTAGATAGCCCTCTGTATATGAACATATTGGACTTGTCTGCCATGTAGCTAGCTCTCAGTATATGGACATGTTGGACACATCTGCATATAGTACATCTGCCATGTACCTAGAACTCTGTATATCGAAATGTTGCACTACTCTGCCATGTAGCTAGCTCTCTGTATATAAACATATTGGACTCATCTGCCTTGTAGCTAGAACTCTGTATATGGAAATGTTG
>NW_006408918.1:1351251-1353039 GCF_000296735.1 Chrysochloris asiatica
CATCAATGATGCCACCAGGCCAATCCATCTCGTTAGAGGTCTTCCTCTTTTTCTCTGACTTTCCACCTTACCCAGCATGACATCCCTCTCCAATGATTGTTTCCTCTGGACAATATGTCCAAAGTATGAGAGACGAAGCGTAGCCATCCTGGCCTTCAATGTACACTCTGCCTGCACTTCTTCCAAAATAGATCTATTGGTGCTTTTGGCAGTCCATGGTACTTTCAGTATTCTCCTCCAACACCACAACTCAAAGGCATCAAATCTTTTTCGATCTTCCTTATTCACTGTCCAGTTTCACTTCCGTATGAGGTATTGAAACACAATGGCCTGGGTCAGGCGCACCTTAATCCTCAAGCTGACGTCTCGGTTCTTCAATACTTTAAAAAGTTCCTGTGCTGCAGATTTCCCCAGTGCAATACGTCATCTGAATAGACATGTAGCTAGCTCTCAGTATATAGACAAGTTTGAATCATCTGTCTTATAGCTAGAACTGTGTATATGGAAATGTTGCTCTACTCTGCCATGTAGCTAGCTCTCTGTATATGGACATTTTGACTCGTTTTCCATGTAGCTAGCTCTCTGTACATGGATATGTTGGACTGATCTGCCAAGTAGGTAGCTCTCTGTATATGAACATATTGGACTTGTCTGCCTAGCAGCTAGTTCTCAGTATAGAGACAAGTTGGATTCAGCTGCCTTGTACCTAGAATTCTGTATATGGAAATGTTTCACTACCCTGCCATGTAGCTAGCACACTGTACATGGATATGTTGGACTGATCTGCCAAGTAGGGAGCTCTCTGTATATGAACATATTGAACTTGTCTGCCATGAAGCTAGATCTCTATATATGGACATGTTGGACTCCTCTGAGATGTAGCTAGTACCCTGTATATGGAAATGTTGTACTATTCTGCCATGTAGCTAGCTGTCAGTATATGGACATGTTGGACACATCTGCAATGTAGCTAGAACTCTGTATATGGAAATGTTTCACTACTCTGTCATGTAGCTAGCTCTCTGTATATAGACAAATTGGACTCATCTGCCTCATAGCTAGAACTCTGTATATGGAAATGTTACTCTATCCTCCATGTAGCTAGCTTCCTTTATATGGAGATTTTGGACTCCTCTGCCATGTAGCTAGCTCTCTGTACAGGGATATGTTGGATTGGTCTCCAAAATTGGTAGCTATCTGTTTATGAACATACAGGACTTTTCTGTCTTTTAGCTAACTCTCTGAATATGGGTATGTTGGACTCATCTGCCATGTAGCTATTCCCTCTATATGGACATGTTGGAGTATACTGCCATGTAAGTAGCTCTCAGTATATGGACACGTTGGACACATCTGCCATGTACCTAGAACTCTGTATATCGAAATGTGGCTGTACTCTGCCATGCAGCTAGCTCTCTGTATATAGACAAGTTAGACTCATCTGTCTTGTAGCTAGAGCACTGTATATGAAAATGTTGCACTACCCTGCCATGTAGCTAGCTCTCTGTACATATATATGTTGCACTGATCTGCCAAGTAGGTAGCTCTCTGTATATGAACATATTGGACTTGTGTAAAATGTAGCTAGATTTCAGTATATGGAAACATTGGACACATCTGCCATGTAGCTAGAACTCTGAATATGGACATATTGGAGTACTCTGCCATGTAGCTAGCTCTCTGTATATAGACAATTTGGACTCATCTGCCTTGTAGCTAGAACTATGTATACGGAAGTGTTGCACTACCCTGCCATGTCGCTAGGTCTCTGTACATGGATATGTTGGA
>NW_006408918.1:1353139-1358873 GCF_000296735.1 Chrysochloris asiatica
ACTCTGCCATGTAGCTAGCTCTCTGTATATAGACAATTTGGACTCATCTGCCTTGTAGCTAGAACTATGTATACAGAAGTGTTGCACTACCCTGCCATGTCGCTAGGTCTCTGTACATGGATATGTTGGACTGATCTGCCAAGTAGGTAGATCTCTGTATATGAGCATATTGGACTTGTCTGCCATGTAGCTAGCTCACAGTATATAGACACATTGGACACATCTGCCATGTGACTAGAACTCTGTATATGGAAATGTTGCACTACAATGCCATGTAGTTTGCTCTCTTTATATGGCCATTTTGGACTTGTCTACCATGTAGCTAACTCTCTGTACATAGATATGTTACACTGATCTGCGAAAGAGGTAGCTCTCTGTATATGAAAATATAGGACTTGTATGCCATGTCGCTAGCTCTCCATGTAGCTGCCATGTAGTATGTGGACATTTTGGACTCATCTGCCATGTACCTAGTATGCCGTATGTGGACATGTTGGACAACTCTGCCATGTACCTCAAACTCTATTTATGGGAAATGTTGCACTACTCTGCCATGTAGCTAGCTTCAGTATTTGGACACGTTGGACACATCTACCATGTATCTAGAACTTTGTATATGTAAATGTTGCACTACACTGCCATGTAGCTAGCTCACTGTATATAGACAAGTTGGACACATCTGCCTTGTAGCCAGATCTCTGTATATGGAAGTGTTGCACTACACTGAAATGTGGCTAGCTCTCTGTTTTTGGATATTTTGGACTTGTCTGACATGGAGCTTTCACTCTTAACATGAATATGTTGTACTGATCTGCCAAGTAGTTAGCTCTCTGTATGTGAACATATTGGACTTGTCTGTCAGTATATGGACACGTTGGACACTTCTGCCATGTAGCTAGGACTCTATATATAGAAATGTTGCACTACTCTGCCATCTAGCTAGCTCTCTGTATATAGACAATCTGGACTCATCTGCCTTGTATCTAAAACTCTGTATATGGATATATTGCACTACCAGGCCATGTCCTGTCTATACATGGACAGTTTGGACTAGTCTTCAATGTAGCTAGCTCTCTGTACATGGATACGTTGTACTGATCTGCGAAGTAGTTAGCTCTCTGTATATGAACATATTGGACTTGTCTGGCATGTAGCTATTTCTCAGTATATGGACAAGTTGGACACATCTGCCATGTAGCTAGAACTCTGTATATGGAAATGTTGGACTACACAGACATGTAGCTAGCTCTCTGTATGTAGACATTTTGGACTCGTCTTCCATGGAGCTAGGTCGCTGAACATGGATATGTTACACTGATCTGCGAAGTAGTTAGCTCTCTGTATATGAACATATTGGACTTGTCTGCCATGTAGCTAGCTCTCAGTATATGGACATTTTGGATTCATCTTCCATGTACCTAGTACCATGTATATGGATATATTGGACGGCTCTGCCATGTAGGTACCTCTCAGTGTATGGACACGTTGGACACATCTGCCATGTACCTAGAACTCTATATATGGGAAATGTTGCACTACTTTGCCATGTTGCTAGCTCTCTGTATTTACACAAGTTGTATTCATCTTCCTTGTACCTAGAATTCTTTATATGGTAATGTTTCACTATCCTGCCATGTAGCTCGCTCTCTGTATATGGACATTTTGGAATTGTATGCCATGTAGCTCACTCTCTGTACATGGATATGTTGGACTGATCTGCCAAATAGGTAGCTCTCTAAATATGAACATATTGGACTTGTAAACCATGTAGGTAACTCTCAATATATGGATACCTTGGACACATCTGCCACATAGCTAGAACTCTGTATTTGGAAATGTTGCACTACTCTGCCATGTAGCTAGCTCTGTATATAGAAAACTTGGACTTATCTGCCTTGTAGCTAGAACTCTGTATATGGAAATGTTGCACTACCTGCCATGTAGTTAGCTTACTGTACATAGACAAGTTGGACAAATCTGCCTTGTAGATAAAAATCTGTATATAGAAATGTTGTACTAACCTGTCATGTAGGTAGCTCTCTGTATATGGATATTTTGGACTCATCTGCCATGAAGCTAGCTCTCTGTACATGAATATTTCAGACTGATCTGCCAAGTATGTAGCTCTCTTTATATGAACATATTGGACTTGTTTGCCATGTAGCTAGCTCTCAGTATGTAGGTACGTTGGACACATCTGTCATGTAGCTTGAACTCTGTATATTGAAATGTTGCTCTACACTGACATATAGCTAGCTCTGTGTATATAGACAAATTGGACGCATCTGCCTTGTAGCTAGAACTCTGTATACGGAAATGTTGCACAATCCTGCCATGTAGACAGCTCTCTGTATATAGATAACTTGGACTCATATGCCATGTAGCTAGCTCTCTGTACATGGATATGTTGGACTGATCTGACAAGTAGGTAGCTATCTGTATATGAACATATTGGACTAGTCTGCACTGTAGGTGTTTATCTGTATATTGACACGTTGGACACATCTGCTGTGTAGCTAGAACTCTGAATATGGATATGTTAGTGTACTCTGCCATGTAGATAGCTCTCATTATATGGACACGTTGAATACATCTGCCATGTAGCTAGAACTCTGTATATGGAAATGTTGTGCTACTCTGTCATGTAGCTAGCTCTCTGTATATAGCCAAGTTGGACTCATCTGCCTTCTAGATAGACTTCTGTATATGGAAATGTTGCACTACCCTGCCATGTGCCTACCTCTCTGTATATGGACATTTTGCACTCGTCTGTCATATAGGTAGCTCTCTGTACATGGATATGTTTGACTGATATGCCAGGTAATTAGCTCTTTGTATATGAATATATTGGATTTGTCTGCCATGTCGCTACCGCTCAGTATATAGACATGTTGGACTCATCTGCTTTGTACCTAAAATTCTGTATATGGAAATGTTTCACTACCCTGCCATGTAGCTAGCTCCCTTTATATGGAGATTTTGGACTCGTCAGCCATGTACCTAACTCTCTGTACATGGATATGATGGACTGATTTCCCAAGTTGGTAACTATCTGTTTATGAACATACAGGACTTTTCTGTCTTTTAGCTAACTCTCTGAATATGGATATGTTGGACTCATCTGCCATGTAGATAGTCACTCTATATGGTCATGTTGGACTACTCAGCCATGTAGGTAGCTGTCAGAATATGGACACATTGGACACATCTGCCATGTACCTAGAACTCTGTATATGGAAATGTTGCACTACTCTGCCATGCAGCTAGCTCTCTGTATATAGACAAGTTAGACTCATCTGTCTTATAGCTTGAACATTGTATATGAAAATGTTGCACTACCCTGCCATGTAGCTTGCTGTCTGTACATGGATATGTTGGACTGATCTGCCAAGTAGGGAGCTCTCTGTATATGAACATATTGGACTTGTCTGCCATATAGCTAGCTCTCATTATATGGACATGTTGGACTCATCTGTTATGTAGCTAGTGCACTGTACATGGACATGTGGTATTACTCTTCCATGTAGTTAACTCTCAGCATATGGGCACATTGGACACATCTGCCATGTAGCTAGAACTCTGTATATGGAAATGTTGCACTACTCTGGCATGTAGCTAGCTCTCTGTATATAGACAAATTGTACTCAACTGCCTCGTAGCTAGAACTCTGTATATGGAAATGTTGCACTACCCTCCATGTAGCTAGCTCCCTTTATATGGAGATTTTGGACTCGTCTGCCATGTCTCTGTACATGGATATGTTGGACTGATCTCCCAAGTTTTTAGCTATCTGTTTATGAACATGCAGGACTTTTCAGTCTTTTAGCTAGCTCTCTGATTATGGATATGTTGGACTCATCTGCCATGTAGCTAGTCCCTGTATATGGACATGTCAGTCTACTCTGACATGTAGGTAGCTCTCAGTATATGGACACGTTGGACACATCTGCCATGTACCTAGAACTCTGTATATGGAAATGTTTCTCTACTTTGTCATGGAGCTAGCTCTCTGTATATAGACAAGTTGGACTCATCTGCCTTCTAGCTAGAACTCTGTTTATGGAAATGTTGCACTACCCTGCCATGTAGCTAGCTCTCTCTATATGGACATTTTGGACTCATCCACCATGTAGCTAGCTTTCTGTACATGGATATGTTACACTGATCTGTGAAGTAGCTAGGTCTCTGTATATGACCATATTGGACTTGTCTGCCACGTAGCTAGCTCTCAGTATATGGACATTTTGGACTCATCTGTCATGTACCCAGTACACTGTATATGGACATGTTGGAATGCTTTGCCATGTAGTTAGCTCTCAATAAAGGGACACGTTGGACACATCTGCCATGTATCTAGAACACTTTATATGAAAATGTTGCACTACACTGCCATGTAACTAGCTCTCTGTATATAGACAATTTGGATTCATCTGCCTTTTAGCTCGAACTCTCTGTACATGGACATTTAGGATTCATCTTCCATGTAGCTAGCTCTCTGTACATGGATACGTTGGGTTGATCTGCCAAGTCGTTATCTCACTGTATATGAACATATTTGACTTGTCTGCCATGTAGCTACCTCTCAGTATATGGACACTTTGACCACATCTGCCCTGTAGCTAGAACTCTGTATGTGGAAATGTTGCACTACCCTTCCAAGTAGTTTGCTTTCTGTATATGGGCATTTTCAACTCATCTTCTGTGTAGTTAACTATCTGTACATGGATATTTTACACTGATCTTCGAAATAGTTAGGTCTCTGCATATGAACATATAGGAATTGTCTGCCATATAGCTAGCTCGCAGTATATAGACAAATTGAACTCATCTGCCTTGTACTTAGAATTCTGTATATGGAAATAATTCACTACCCTGCCATGTAGCTAGCTCTCTGTACATGGACATTTTGGACTTGTCTGCTGTTTAGCTACCTCTCTGTACATGGATATGTTGGACTGATCTGCCAAGTAAGGAGCTCTTTGTATATGAACATATTGGACTTGTCTGCCATGTAGCTAGCTCTCAGTATATGGACACGTTGGACTCATCTACCATGTAGCTAGTAGCCTGTATATGGACATGTTGGACTACTCTACCATGTAGCTAGCTCTCAGTATATGGACACGTTGGACACATCTGCCATGTAGCTAGAACTCTGTATATGGAAATGTTGCACTATGCTCCCATGTAGCTAGCTTTCTGTATATAGAAATTGGACTCATCTGACACGTAGCTAGAACACTGTATATGGAAATGTTGCACTACCCTCCATGTAGCTAGCTCCCTTTATATGGAGATTTTGGACTCTTCTTCCATGTAGCTAGCTCACTGTACATGGATATGGTGGACTGATCTCCCAAGATTTTAGCTATGTGTTTATGAACATACAGGACTTTACTGACTTTTAGGTAGCTCTTTGTAAATGGATATGTTGGACTTATCTGCCAAGTAGGGAGCTCTCTGTATATGAACATATTGGACTTATCTGCCATGTAGCTAGCTCTCAGGATATGGACATGTGGGAAACATATGCCATGTAGTTAGAACTCTGTATATGGAAGTGTTGCACTACCCTCCATGTAGCTAGCTCCCTTTATATGGAGATCTTGGACTATTCTGCCATTTAGCTAGCTCTCTGTACATGGATATGTTGGACTGATCTGCCAAGTAGGTAACTATCTGTTTATGAACATACAGGACTTTTCTGTCTTTTAGCTAGCTCTCTGAATATGGA
>NW_006408918.1:1359678-1360252 GCF_000296735.1 Chrysochloris asiatica
TATATGGAAATGTTGCATTACCCTGCCATGTAGCTATCCCTCAGTATATGCACATATTGAAATTGTTTCCTATGTATTTAGCTCTCTGTATATGGATATATTGGACTGATCTGACAAGTCGTTATCTCACTGTATATGAACATATTGAACTTGTCTGCCATTTAGCTAGCTCTCAGTTCATGGACATGTTGGACACATCTTCCATGTAGCTAGACCTCTGTATATGGAAATGTTGCACTACATTGCCATGTAGCTAGCTCTCTGTATATGCACATTTTGGTCTTGTCTGCCATGTAGCTAGCTCTCTGTACATGGATATGTTGGACTGATCTTCCAAGTAGGTAGCTCTTTGTAAATGAACATGCTGGACTTGTCTGCCCTGTAGGTTACTCTCAGTATATGGACACGTTGGTTACATCTGTCATGTAGCTAATACCCTTAATATGGACATGTTGGACTCCTCTGCCATGTAGTTAGCTCTCAGTACATGGACACGTTGGACACATCTGCCATGTATCTAGAACTCTTTATATGGAAATGTTGCACTACACTGCCATGTAGCTCGCTCTCAGTA
>NW_006408918.1:1361887-1368392 GCF_000296735.1 Chrysochloris asiatica
GTTGTACTACTCTACCATGTAGCTAGCTCTCAGTGTATGGAAACGTTGGACACATCTTCCAGGTACCTAGAACTCTGTATATAGAAATGTTTCACTACTCTGCCATGTAGCCACCTCTCTATATATAGACAATTTGGACTCATCCACCTTGTACCGAGAACTCTGTATATGAAAATGTTTCACTACCCTGCCATGTAGCTAGCTCTCTGTATATGGACATTTTGGATGTGTCTGCCATATATCTAGCTCTCTGTACATGGATATGTTGGACTGATGTGCCAAGTAGACAGCTCTCTGTATATGAACATATAGGACATGTCTGCTATATAGGTAACTCTCAGTATATGGACACGTTGGAAACATCTGCCAAATAGCTAAAACTCTGAATGTGGACATGTTGGAGTACACTGTCATGTAGCTAGCTCTATGTATATAGCCAATTTGTACTCATCTGCATTGTAGCTAAAGCCCTGTATATGGAAATGTTGCACTACCCTGCCATCTACCTTGGTCTCTGTATATGGACATGTTGGGCACATCTGCCCTGTAGCTAACTTTCTGTACATGGAAATATTTGAGCGATCTGCCAAGTAGGTAGCTCTCTGTATATGAACATACAGGACTTCTCTACCCTGCAAGGTGGCTCTCATTATATGTACATTTTGTACACATCTGTCATGTAGCTACTACCCTGAATATGGACATTTTGGACTACTCTCCCATGGAGCTAGATTTCAGTATATGGACACGTTGGAAACATCTGCCTTGTAGCTTGCACTTTGTATATGGAAATGGTGTACTACCCTGAAATGTGGCAAGCTCTCTGTATATGGACAATTTGGTATCGTGTGCCATATAACTAGCTCTCTGTACATGCATATGTTGGACTGATCTGCCAAGTTGGTACCTCTCTGTATATGCACATATTGGACTTGTCTGCCATGTAGGTAGCTCTCAATAAATGAACATGTTGGACACATCTGCCACGTAGTAAGAACTCTATATAGGGAAATGTTGCACTACTCTCCCATGTAGCTAGTTCTCTGTATATGGACATTTTGGACTTGTCTGCGATGTAGCTAGATCTTTGTACATGGATATGTTACACTGATCTGCAAAGTAGGTAGCTCTCTGTATATGAACGTATTGGACTTGTCTGCCATGTATCTAGCACTCAGTATATGGACATTTTGAACTCATCTGCCATGTACCATGTAACCTGAATATGGACATGTTGTACTACCCTGCCATTGTTAGCTCTTTGTACATAGACATGTTGCAGTCATCTGACTTGTAGTTAGAACTCTGTATATGGAAATGTTGCATTACTCTACCATGTAACTAGCTCTCTGTATATGGACATTTTGGACTCTTCTGACATTTAGCTAGCTCTCTGTACATGGATATGTGGACTGATCTGCCAAGTAGGTAGCTCTCTGTATATGAATATATTGGACTTGTCTCCCATGTAGCTACCTCTCAGTATATGGACATGTTGGACTTCTCTGCGATGTAGATATTACACTATACACTATATATGTACATTATGTACTACTCTGCCATGTAGCTAACTCTCAGTGTATGGACACATTGGACACATGTACCATGTAGCTAGAACTCTGTGTATGGAAATGCTGCACAACCCTACCAAGTAGCTAGCTGTCTGTATATAGACAAGTTGGACTAATCTGTCTTGTAGATAGAAGGCTGTATATAGATTTGTTGCACTACACTGCCATGTAAATAGTTCTCTGTATATGGACATTTTGGACTCGTATGCCATGTAGCTAGATCTTTGTACATGGATATTTTGAACTGACCTGCTATGTAGGCAGATCTCAGTATATGGACACATTGGTCACATCTGCCATGTAGGTAGAAATCTGTATATGGAAATGTTGCATCACGTTGCCATGTAGCTAGCTCTCTGTATATAGACAAATTGGACTCATCTGCCTTGTAGCTAAAACTCTATATATGGAATTGTTATATTACCCTGCCATGTAGCTAGGTCTCTTTATATGGAGATTTTGGACTCGTCTGTCATGTAGCTAGCTCCCTGTACATGAATATGTTGGACTGATCTGCCAAGTTGGTAGCTCTCTGTTTATGATCATACTGGACTTTTCTGCCATGTAGCTAGCTCTCAGTATAAGGAAACACATCTGCCATGTAGCTAGAACTCTGCATATGGAAATGTTGCACTGCCCTGCAGTGTAGTTAGCTGTTTGTATATAGCCAAATTGGACTCATCTGCCATGTAGCTAGAAATCTGTATATGGTAATGTTGCACTTCCCCTACAATGTAGCATCTACCTCTCTATATATGAACATATTGGATTTGTCTGCCTTGTAACTAACTGTCAGTATATGGACATGTTGGACTCATCTGCCATGTAGCTACAACTCTGTATATGGAAATGTTGCACTACCCTGCCATGTAGCTATCTTTCTGTATATGAACATATTTGACTTGTTTGCCACTACCCAGCTCTCAGCATATGGACAAGTTGGACTCATCTGCCAAGTAGGTAGATCTCTGTATTTGAACATATTGGACTTCTCTGCCTTGTATCTTGCTCTCACTATTGGGATATGTTGGACAAATCTGCGATGTAACTCGAACTCTGTATTTGGAAATGTTGCACTACCCTGCCATGTAACTAGCTCTCTGAATATGAACATATTGAACTTCTCTGCCATGTAGCAAGCTCTCCATATATGGCCATGTGGGATTCATTTGCCATGTTGTTAACACACTTTATATGGACATGTTGGACTACCCTGCCATATAGATAGATTTCAGTATATGGACACGTTGGACACATCTGCCATGTAGCTAGAACTCTGTATATGGATATGTTGCACTCCTCTGCCATGTAGCTAGCTCTCTGCATATGAACATATTGAACTTCTCTGCCAGGTAGCTTGCTCTCAGTGTTTGGACATGTTGCACTCATCTGCCATGTAGCTGGTAACCTGTATATGGACATGTTGCACAATTCTGCCTTGAAGATAGCTGTCAGTATATGGACATGTTGGACACATCTGCCATGTAGCTATAACTCTGTATAAGGGAATTTTGAACTACCCTGACAATTTGGTCACTCTTTGTATATGAACATATTGGATTTGTCTACCATGTAACTACCTCCCTCTATATGGATATTTTGGACTCGTCTGCCATGTGACTAGCTCTCTGTACATTGATATTTAGGACAGATCTGCCATGTAGTTAACTCTCCATATATGGACACGTTGGACACATCTGCCATATAGCTAGAACTCTGTATATGGAAATGTTGTACTACCCCCCTGCCCTGTAGCTAGGAGTTTATATATGGGCATATATGATTTGTCTGCCATGTAGCTTGCTATCTGTCCATGGGTATGTTTGACTTATCTGCAGTAGGTAGCTCTCTGTATATGAACATATTGGATTTATCTGTAGCTACCTCTCAGTATATAGACACATTGGACTCATCTACCTTTTAGCTAGAGCTCTGTATATGAAATGCTTCCCTAACCTGCCATGTAGTTAGCTCTCTGTATATGGACATTTTAGACTCGTCTGCCATGTAACTAGCTCTCAGTGCATGGATATTTTTGACTACTCAGCCATGTAGCTAGCTCTCAGTATATGGACAAGTTGGAGTCATGTGCTATATAGCTAGAATTCTGTATATGGAAATATTGGACTGATCTGCCATGTAGCTAGCTCTCAGTATATGGACACGTTGGACACATTTGCCATGGAGCAAGAACTCTGTATATGGAAATGTTGAACTACTCTGCCATGGAGCTAGCTCTCAGTATATGAACATGTTAGACTCATTAGCCAGGTAGCTAGTACTCTTTATATGGACATGTTGGTCGACTTAACCATGTAGCTAGCTCTCAGTTTATGAACACTTTGGACTCATCTGCCATGTAGCTTGAACTCTGTATATGGAAATGTTGCACTACCCTGCCATGTAGCTAGCTCTCTGTATATGGACATGACTAATTTGTCTGACATGTAGCTAGTTCTCTGTGCATGGATATTTTGGATTGATCTGCCGTGTGGGTAGCTCTCAGTATATGGGCACGTTGGACATCTGCCATGTAGCTAGAACTCTGTATATGGATATGTTGCACTACTCTGCCGTGTAGCTAGCTCTCTGTATATGCACATTTTAGACTCTTCTGTCATGTGGCTAGCACTCTGTACATGGGTATGTTGGACTGATCTTCCAAATAGGTAGCTCTCTGTATATGAACATATTGGACTTGTCTACCATGTAGCTAGGTCTCAGTATATGGACATGTTGGCTTCATTAGCCAGGTAGCTAGTACTCTTTATAGGGGCATGTTGGACTAATCTGCCATGTAGCTAGCTCTCAGTATATGATCACTTTGTACTCATCTGCCATGTAGCTTGAACTCTGTATATGGAAATGATGCCCTACTCTGACATATAGCTAGCTCTGTATATGGACATTTTGGACGTGTCTGACATGTAGCTCGCTCTCCATACATAGATATGTTGGACTGACATGCTGTGTAGGTAGCTCTCAGTATATGGACACGTTGGACACATTTGCCATGTAGCTAGAACTCTGTATATGGAAATGTTGCACTACTCTACCATGTATCTAGCTCTCTGTATATAGACAAGTTGGACTCCTCTGCCTTGTTCCTAGAATTCTTTATAAGGAAATGTTGCACTTCCCTAACATGAAGCTAGTTCTCTGTATATGGATATTTTGGACTCGTCTGCCATGTAGCTAGCTCTCTGTACATGGATATGTTGGACCGATTTGCCAAGTAGGTAGCTCTCTGTATATGAACATATTGGAGTTGTCTGCCTTGTATCTAGCTCTCAGAATATGGACATGTTGGACACATCTGCCATGTAGCTAGAACTCTGACATGTAACTAGCTCTATGTATATGAACATATTGAACTTTTCTGCCATGTAGCAAGCTCTGCTTATATGGACATGTTGGAATCATCTGCCATGTAGTTAGTACCCTGTATATTAGCATGTTGGACTGCTCTGCAATATAGCTAGCTTTCAGTATGTGGATAAGTTGGATACATCTTCCATTTAGGTAGTACTCTGTGTATGGAAATGTTGCATTACTCTGCCATGTCGCTATCTCTCTGTATTTGAACATATTCGAGTACTCTGCCATGTACCTAGCTCTCAGCATATGGACATGTTGGACTCATCTGCCAAGTATGTAGCTCTTTTTATATGAACCTATTGGACTTGTCTGCCTTGTAGCTAACTCTCAATATATGAACATGTTGGACTTATCTACCATGTAACTGGTACCCTGTATTTGGACATGTTAAACTACTCTGCAATGTAGCCAGCTGTCAGTATATGGACACGTTGGAAATATCTGCCATGTGCCTAGAACTCTGTATAAGGACATTTTGAACTACCCTTCCAAGTTGGTAGCTCTTTGTATATGAACATATTGGACTTGTCTGCCAAGTAGCTAGCTCTCTGTATATGAATACGTTGGACTCATCTGCCCTTTAGCTTGAACTCTGTATATGGAAATGTTGCACTCCCCTGCCATGTAGCTAGCTCTCTGTATATGAACATATTGGACTTGTCTGCCATGTGGCTAGCTCTCAGTATATGGACATGTTGGACTCATCTGCCATTTAGCTAATACTCTGCATATGGAAATGTTGCACTGTCCTGGCATGTAGCTAGCTCTCAGTATACGGACAGGTTAGACTCATTAGCTAGGTAGCTAGTACTCTTTATATTGACATGTTGGACTACTCTCCCATGTAGCTAGCTTTCAGTATGTGAACAGTTTGGACTCATCGGCCACGTAGATTATAATCTGTATATGGAAATGGTGTACTCTGCCATGTAGCTAGCTCTCTGTATATGGACATTATGAACCCTTGTCTGATATGTAGATAGCTCTCTGTGCATGGATATTTTGAACTGATCGGCCATGTAGGTACCTCTGAGTATATGAACATATTGCACTTGTCTGCCATGTAGCTAGCTCTCAGCAAATGGACACATTGGACACATCTGCCATGTAGTTAGATCTCTGTATATGGAAATGTTGTTTTACTCTGCTATATAGCTAGCTCTCTGAATATGGACATTTTTTACATGTTGGACTACTTTGCTATGTAGCTAGCTCTCAGTATATGGACACTTTGTACTCATCTGACATTTCGCTTCAAGTCTGTATGTGGAAATGGTGCGCTACTATGCCATTTAGCTAGCTCTCTATATATGGACATTTTGGACTCGTCTGACATGTAACTAGCTCTCTGTACATGGATATGTTGGACTGATCTGCCAAGTAGGTAGCTCTCTCTATATGAACATATTGGACTTGTCTGCCAAGCAGCTAGCTCTCTGAATATGGACAAGATGGGCTCCTCTGCAATGTAGCTAGTACCCTGCATATGGACATGTTTTACTACTCTGTCATGTAGCTAGCTTTCAGTATATGGACACGTTGGACACATCTGCCAT
>NW_006408918.1:1368492-1372614 GCF_000296735.1 Chrysochloris asiatica
TACTCTGTCATGTAGCTAGCTTTCAGTATATGGACACGTTGGACACATCTGCCATGTAGCTAGAACTCTGTATATGGAAAGACTGCACATCCTTGCCAACTAGTTAGATGTCTGTGTATAGATAAGTTGGACTAATATGCCTTCTAGATAGAACTCTGTATATAGAAATGTTTCACTAACCTGCCATGTATCTAGCTCTCTTTATATAGACATTTTAGAGGAGTCTGCCATGTAGCTAGCTCTCTATACATGGATTTTTTGGACTGATCAGCCAAGTAGTTAACTCTCAGTATACGGACAAGTTGGACACATCTGCCATGTATATAGAATCCTGTATGTGGAAATGTTGCACTACTCAGCCATGTAGCTATCTCTCTGTATATAGACAAGTTGGACTCATCTGCCTTGTAGCTAGAAATCTGTAAATGGAAATGTTGCACTTACCTGTCCTGTAACTAGCTCTCTGTATATGGACATTTTGGACTTGCCTGTCAAGTAGCTAACCCTCTGTATATGGATATGTTGCACTGATCTGCGAAGTAGTAGCTCTCTGTATATAAACATATTGGACTTGTCTGCCATGTACCTAGCTCTCTGTATATGGACATTTTGGACTCCTCTGACATGTACGTACCTTTCTGTACAAGGATATTTTGGACTGATCTGCCTAGAAGCAAGCTCTCAGTATATGGACACGTTGGACACATCTGCCATGTACCTAGAACTCTGTATATGGAAATGTTGCACTACCCTGTCATGTAGCTAGCTCTCTGTATATAAACAAGTTGGACTCATCTGACTTGTAGCTATAACGCTGTATATGGAAATGTTGCACAACACTGCCATGTAGGTACCTCTCTGTATATAGACAAGTTGGACTCATGTGCCTTGTAGCTAGCTCTCTGTATATGGAATTGTTGAACTGATCTGTAAGTAGTTATCTCTCTGTATATGAACATATTGGACTTGTCTGCCATATAGCTAGCTCTCAGTATATGGACATGTTGGAATCATCTGGCACGTAGTTAGTACCCTCTATATGGACATGTTAGACTACTCTGCCATGTAGCTAGCTCTCAGTATTTGGACATGCTGGACTCATCTGCCATGAAGCTAGTACCCTGAGTATGGACATGTTGGACTACTTTGCCATGTAGCTAGCTGTCAGTATACGGACATGTAGGACTCATCTGCAACGTAACTACGACCCTGTATAAGGACATGTAGGAATCTGTGGAATGTAGCCAGCTCTCGGTATATGGACACGTTGGACATATCTGCCATGTAGCTAGAATTCTGTATATGTAAATGTTGCGCTACACTGCCATGTAGCTTGTACACTATATATGGAAATGTTGGACTACTCAGCAATGTAGTTAGCTCTCTGTACATGGCAATGTTACACTGATCTGCCAAGTAGGTAGCTCTCAGTATAAGAACATATTGGACTTGTCTGCCATGTAGTTAGTACCCTGTATATGGATACGTTGTACTACTCTGCCAGGTAGCTAGCTCTCAGTAAATGGATATGTTTTACACATCTGCCATGTAGCTAGAACTCTGTATATGGAAATGTTGCACTGCTCTGCCCTGGAGCTATCTCTCAGTATATACACACGTTGGACTCATCTCCCTTGTAGGTAGAATTCTGCCTATGAAAAAGTTGCACTACACTGCCATTTAGCTAGCTCTCTGTACATGGACAGTTTGGACTCGTTTGCCATGTAGCTAGCTCTCTGTACAAGGATATTTTGGGAACATCTGCCTTGAAGCTAAACCTCTGTCTATGGAAAGGTTGCACTACCCTGCCATGTATCTAGCTTTCTGTATATGAACATATTGGACTTGTCTGCCATGTAGCTAGCTCTCAGTATATGGACTCATTGGACATATCTGCCATGTAGCTATAATTCTGTATATGTAAATGTTGCGCTACACTGCCATGTAGCAAGTACACTGTATATGGAAATGTTGGACTACTCAGCAATGTAGTTAGGTCTCTGTACATGGCTATGTTACAGTGATCTGCCAAGTAGGTAGCTCTCAGTATAAGAACATATTGGACTTGTCTGCCATGTAGTTAGTACCTTGTATATGGATACGTTGTACTACTCTGCCAGGTAGCTGTTGTTGTTGTTGTTAAGTCCCGTCGAGTCGATTCCGACCCATAGAGACCCTGTACAGGGTTTCCGAGGGTGTAAATCTTTACGGGAGTAGAAAGCCTCATCTTTCTCCCTTGGAGAGGCTGGTAGTTTTGAACTGCTGACCTTAAGGTTCGCAGCCCGATTCGTAACCACTATGCTACCAGAGCTACCATGTAGCTAGCTCTCTGTATATGGAGATTTTGGACACATCTGACATGTAGATAGCTCTCTGTGCATGGATATTTTGGACTTACCTGCCATATAGTTAGCTCTCAGTATTGGGACATGTTGGATACATATGCCATATAGCTAGAACACTGTATATGGAAATGTTGCATTACTCTGCCATGTAGCTTGCTCACTGTATATAGACAAGTTGGACTCATCTACTTTGTAGTTAGAACTCTGTATATGGAAATATTGCACTACCCTGCCATGTAGCTAGCTCTCTTTATATGGACAATCTGGACTCCTCTGCCATGTAGCTAGCTCTCTGTACATGGATATGTTGGCCTGATCTGCCAAGTAGGTTGCTCTCTGTATATGAACATATTGGACTTCTCTGCAATTAACTAGCTCTCCATATATGGACATGTGGAACTCATCTGCCATGTAGCTTGTACCCTGTATATGGACATGATGGACGACTTTGCCATGTAGCTAACTCTCAGTATACGGACAAGTGGAACACATCAGCCATGTAGCTAGAATTCTGTATATGGAAATGTTTCACTACTTGGCCATGTAGCTAGCTATCTGTATATAGTCAAGTTGGACTCTGTATATAGACAAGTTGCCTTGTAGCTTGAACTCTGTATATGGAAATGTTGCATTACCCTGCCATGTAGCTAGCTCTCTTTATATGGACATTTTGGACTCGTCTGCTAAGTAGCTAGCTCTTTGTACATGGATATGTTGGATGATCTGCCAACTAGATAGCTCTCTGTATATGAACATATTGGACTAGACTGTCATGTAGCTAGCTCTCAGTATATGAACACTTTGGACTCATCTGCCATGTAGTTAGAACTGTGTATATGGAAATGTTGCACTTCCCTGCCATTTTGCTAGTCTCTGTGTATGGACATTTTCCACTTGGCTGACATATAGCGAGCTCTCTGTACATGGATATGTTGGACTGATCTGCCAAGTAGGTAGCTCTCTGTATAAGAACATATTGGAATTCTCTGCCATATTGCTAACTCTCAGTATATGGACATGTCGGACTCATTAGCCAAGTAGCTAATACTCTTTATATGGACATGTTGAACTACTCTGCCATGTAACTAGTGCTCAGTATATGCACACTTTGGACTCATCTGCCATGTAGCATAAACTTTATATTTGGAAATGATTCACTACTCTACCATGTAGCTAGATCTCTGTATATGGATATTATGGACTTGTCTAACATGTAGCTATCTCTCTGTGCATGGATATTTTGTACCGATTGGCCATATAGGTAGCTCTCAGTATATGGACACATAGGTCACATCTGCTATGTAGCTAGAACACTGTATATGGAAATGTTGCCCTACCCTGCCATGTAGCTAGTACTTTCTATAAGGAAATGTTGGACTGATCTGCCATGTAGCTAGCTCTCTGTATATGGACATTTTGGACTCGTCTGCCATAAAGCTAGCTTTCTGTACTTGGATATGTTGGCCTGATCTGCCAAGTAGGTTGCTCTGTGTATATGAACATATTGGGAATGTCTGCCATGTAGCTAGTACCCTGTACATGGACATGATGGACTACTTTGCCATGTAGGTAGCTCTCAGTATATGGACACGTTGGACAAATCAGCCCCAAGTAGGTAGAACACTGTATATGGAAATGTTGCACTACCCTGCCATGTAGCTATCTCTCTTTATATAGACATGTTGGACTCATCTGCCTTGTAGATACAACTCTGTATATGGAAATGTTGCACTACCCTGCCATGTAGCTAGCTCTCTGTATAAGGACATTTTGGAAT
>NW_006408918.1:1374029-1375759 GCF_000296735.1 Chrysochloris asiatica
TCTGCCATGTAGCTAGCTCTCTTTATATGGACATTTAAGACTCATCTGCCATGTAGTTAGCTCTCTGTTCATGAATATTTTGGACTGATTTGCCATGTAGGTAGCTCTCAGAATATGAACACATTGGACACATCTGCCATGTAGGTAGAAGTCTGTATATGGAAATGTAACACTTCCTTGCCATGTAGCTAGCTGTCTGTATATGGCCATTTTGGATTCGTCTGCCATGTAGCTAGCTTTCTCTACATGGATATGTTGGACTGATCTGTCAATTAGGTAGCTCTCTGTATATGAAAATATTGGACTTGTTTGCCATGTAGCTTGCTCTCATTATATGGACATGTTACAATTCCATACCATGTCGCTACCTGTCTGTATACAGACAAGTTGGACTCATCTGCCTTGTAGCTAGATCTCTGCTTATGGAAATGTTGCAATACATGCCATGTAGCTAGCTCTTTGTATATATGCAAGTTGTACTCATTTGCCTTGTAGCTAGAACACTGTATATGGAAATATTGCAGTACCCTGCCATGTAGCTACATCTCTGCGTATGTACATTTTGTACTCGTCTGC
Source organism: Chrysochloris asiatica (assembly GCF_000296735.1). NCBI lineage: Eukaryota > Metazoa > Chordata > Mammalia > Afrosoricida > Chrysochloridae > Chrysochloris > Chrysochloris asiatica. Next base: position 1,374,606 of record NW_006408918.1, read on the forward strand.
CACGTAGCTAGCTCTCTGTACATGGATATGTTGGACTCATCTGCCAAGTTGGTAGCTTTCTGTATATGAACATATTGAAGTTGTCTGCCGTGTAGTTACCTCTCAGTATATGGACATGTTGGACTCATCTGCCATGTAGCTAGTATCTTGCATATGGACATGTTGGACTACTCTGCCATGTAGCTAGCTCTCAGTATACGGACATGTTGGACACATCTGCTATGTAACGCAACTCTGTATATGGAAATGTTGCAATTCCCTGCCATGTAGCTAGCTTTCTGTATATGGACATTTAGGCCTCATCTGCCATGTAGCTTGAACTCTGTATATGGAAATGATGCACTACTCTGCCAAATTGCTACCTCTCTATATAAGGAAATAATGCACTTCCCTGCCATGTAGCTAATTTTCTGTATATGGGCATTTTTGACTCATCTGACAAGTAGTTAGCTATCTGTGCAAGGATATTTTGAACTGATCTGACACATATATACCTCTCAACATATGCCATATAGCTATAACTCTGTATATGGAAATATTGCACTAACCTACCATGTTGCTACCTCTCTGTATATGGATATTTTTGACTCATCTGCCATGTAGCTAGCTCTCTGTACATGGATATATTGGATGATCTGCAAAGTAGCTAGCTCTCTGTTTATGGACATTTCGAACTCATCTATCATGTAGATAGCTCTCAGTATAAGGACATGTTGGACTCATCTGCCTTGTAGCTAGAACTCTGTATATGGAAATGTCACATTACGCTGTCATGTATATGGGTCTCTGTATATGGACATTTTGGACTCGTTTGCCATGTAGCTAGCTCTCTGGACATGGATATGATGAACTGATCTGCTATGCAGGTAGCTCTCTGTATATGGTCATATTGGAAATCTCTGCCATGTAGCTAGCTCTCTATATATGGAGATTTTGGAATCATCTTCCATGTAGCTAGCTCTCTATACAGGGTTATGTTTGGCTGATCTGCCAAATAGGTAGCTCTCTGCATATGAACATACTGGACTTGCCTGCCATGTAGCTAGCTCTCAGTATATGGACATGTTGGACTCATTAGCCAGGTAGCTAGTACCCTGTATATGTACATGTTGGACTACTCTGCCATGAATCTACCTCTCAGTATATGAACACTT
>NW_006408918.1:1376436-1389846 GCF_000296735.1 Chrysochloris asiatica
TCTCTGTACATGGATATGTTGGACTGATCTGCCAAGTAGGTAGCTCTCTGTATATGAACATAATGGACTTGTCTTCCATGTATCTAACTCTCAGTATATGGACATGTTGGACTCATTAGCCAGGAAGCTAGTACCCTATGTATGGACATGTTGGACTACTCTGCCATGGAGCTACCTTTCAGTATATGAACACTTTGGACTCATCATCCTTGAACTCTGTATATGGAAATGATGCACTACCCTGCCATGTAGCTAGCTCTCTGTATATAAACATATTGGAACTGTCTGCGATGTAGCTAGCTCTCAGTATATGGACATGTTTGACACATCTGCCATGTAGCTAGTATTCTCTATATGGACATGTTGGACTATGCTGCCATGTAGCCAGCTACATGTAGCTTGAGATCTGTATATGGGAATGATACACTACTCTGCCATGTAGCTAACTCTCTGCATATAGACAAATTGGACTCTTCTGACATGTATCTAGCTCTCTTGCATGGATATTTTGGATTGATCTGCCATGTAGGTAGCTCTCAGTATACAGACATGTTGGATATATCTGCCATGTAGCTAGAACTCTGTATATGAAAATGTTGCACTACTCAGTTGCACTACTAGCTCTCTGTATATAGACAACTTTGACTCCACTGCCTTGTAGCTAGAATGCTGTATATGGAAATGTCGCATTACCCTGTCATGTCTCTGGCTCTCTCTATATGAACAATTTGGACTTGTGTGCTCTGTAGCTAGCGCTGTGTACATGGATATGTTGGACTGATCTGCCAAGTAGGTAGCTCTCGTTATATGAAGATATTGGACTTGTCTGCCATGTAGACTGTTGGACTCATCTGCCATGTAGCTAGTATCCTTATATGGACATGTTAGACTACTCTGCCATGTAGCCAGCTTTCATGGTATGGACATGTTGAACATATCTGCCATATAGCTAGAACTCTATATATGGAAATGTTGCACTACCCTGCCTTGTAGCTACCTCTCTGAATATGAACATATTGGAATTGTTTACGTTGTAGCTAGCTCTCAGTATATGGACACGTTTGACACATCTGCCATGTAGCTAGTATTCTTTATATGGTCAAGTTGGACTACTCTCCCATGTAGTTAGCTCTCAGTATATGAATACTTTGGACTCATCTGCCATGTAGCTTGAACTATGTATATGGGAATGATGAACTACTCTGCCATGAAGCTAGCTCTCTGTATATAGTCAAGTTGGACTCGTCTGCCATGTAACTAGCTCTCTGTGCATGGATATTTTGAACTGATCTCCCATGTAGATATCTCTCAGTATATGGGCAGGTTGGACACATCTGCATTTTAGCTAGAACTCTGTATATGGAAATGTTGCATTACACTGCTATGTAGCTAGCTCTCTGTATATAGACATTTTGGACTCGTCTGCCATGTAGCTAGATCTCTGAGATGGATATGTTGGACTGATCTGCGAATTAGGTAGCTCTCTGTATATGAACATGCTGGACTTGTCTTCCTTGTAGCTAGCTTTCAGTATATGGATATGTTGGGCTCATTAGCCAGGAAGCTAGTACCCTATATATGGACATGTTGAACTACTCTGCCATGGAGATACCTCTCAGTGTACGGTCACGCTGGACTCATCTGCCAGGTAGCTAGAACTCTGCACATGGAAATGTTGCACTACCCTGCCATTTAGTTAAATCTCTGTATATAGACAAGTTGGACTCATCTTCCTTGTAGCTAGAACTCTGTATGTGGAAATATTGCACTACCATACCATGTAGTTAACCCTTTATATATGGATAATTTGGACTAGTGTGCCATGTAGCTAACTCTCTGTACATGGATATGTTGGACTCATCTGCCAAGTAGGTAGCTCTCTGTATATGAGCATATTGGACTTGTCTGCCATATTGCAAGCTCTCAGAATATGGACACGTTGGACACATCTGCCATGTAGATAGAACTCTGTATAGGGAAATATTGCCCTTCCCTGCCATGTAGCCAGCTCTCTGTATATAGACAAGTTGGACTCGTCTGACATGTAGCTAGCTCTCTGTATATAGACAAGTTGACTCATCTGCCTTGTAGCTAGAACTCTGTATAGGGAAATATTGCCCTTCACTGCCATGTAGCCAGCTCTCTGTATATAGACAAGTTGGACTCGTCAGACATGTAGCTAGCACTCTGTGAATGGATATTTTGTATTGTTTTGCCATATCAGTAGCTCTCAGTATACCGACACGTTGGACACATCTGCAATGTAGCTAGAACTCCGTATGTGAAAATGTTGCAGTACTCAGACATGTAGCTAGCTTTCTGTATATAGACAAGTTGGACCCAACTGCCTTGTAACTAGAACTCTGTATATGGAAATGTCGCATTACACTGTAATGTATCTGGCTCTCTGTATATGGACATTTTGGACTCATCTGCCTTGTAGCTAGCTCACTTTACAAGGATATGTTGGACTGATCTGCCAAGTAGTTGGCTCTCTTTATATGAACATATAGGACTTATCGGCCAGGTTTCTAGCTCTCAGTATATGGACATGTTGGACTCATTTACCAAGAAGCTAGTACCCTGCATATGGACATGTTGTACTTCTCTACCATGAAGCTACCTCTCAGTATATGAACACTTTGGATTCATCTGCCATTCAGCTTGAACTCTGTATATGGAAATGATTCACTACTCTGTCATGTAGTAATTTCTCTGTATATGGACATTTCAGACTCATCTACCATGTAGTTCGCTCTCTGTGCATGGATATTTTGGACAGATCAGCCACGCAAGTAGCTCTCAGTATATGGACAGGTTGGACACATCTTTCATGTAGCTAGAACTCTGTATATGGAAATGTTGCTCTACCCTGCCATGTAGCTAGCTCTCTGTATATGGACATTTTGGCATGTCTGCCATGTAGCTAGCTCTCTGTACATGTATATATTGGACTGATCTGCCAAGTAGGTAGCTTTCTGTATATGAACTTATTGGACTTGTCTGCCATGTAGCTAGCTCTAAATTAATGGACATGTTGGACACATCTGCCGTGTAGCGAGTACTCTTTATATGAACATGTTGGACTACTCTGCCATGTAGCTAGCTCTCAGTATATGAACACTTTGAACTAATCTGCCATGTATCTTGAACTCTGTATATGGGAATTATGCACTACTCTGCTATGTAGCTAGCTCTCTGTATATAGACAAGATGGACTCGTCTGCCAGATAGCTAGCTCTAAGTATATGTACATGTTGGACTCATCTGTCATGGAGCTAGTATCCTGTATATGTACATGTTGGACTACTCTGCCATGTAGGTAGCTTTAAGTATATGGACACGTTGGAAACATCTGTCATGTAGATAGAACTCTGTATATCGAAATGTTGCACTACCCTGCCATGTAGTTAGACCACTGTATAGAGACATGTTGGACTCATCTACCTTGCAGCTAGAACTCTGTATATGGAAATGTTGGACTACACTGCAATGTAGTTAGATCTCTGTATATAGACAAGTTGGATCCATCTCCCTTTTAGCTAGAACTCTGTATCTGGAAATGCTGCACTACCCGCCAAGTAGCTACTACCTCTCTGTATATAGACAAGTTTGACTCGTTTTCCTTGTAGCTAGAACTCTGTATATGGAAATGTTGCACTACCCTGCCATCTACCTACCTCTCTGTATATAGATATATTTGATTCATCTGCCTTGTAGCTAGCCCTCTAAATATGCACATGATGGATTGATCTGCAATGTAGCTAACGCTCAGTATATGGACATGTAGGACTCATCTGCCATGTATCTAGAACTCTGTATATGGAAATGTTGCACTACCCTGCCATTTAGCTAGCTCTCTGTATATGGTCATTTTAAATTCGTCTGCCATGTAGCTAGGTCTCTGTACATGGATATGTTGGACTGATATGACAAGAAGGTAGCTCTCTGAATATGAACATATTGGAATTTTCTGCCATGTAGGTGACTCTCAGTATATGGACACGTTGGACACAACTGACATGTACCTAGTACACTGAATATGGACATGTTTGACTACTCTGCCAAGTAGATAGCTTTCAGTATATGGACACCTTGAACACATCTGACATGTTGCTAGAACTCTGTATATGGAAATGTTGCACTACCCTGACATGTAGTTAGATCTCTGTATATAGACAAGTTGGACTCATCTGCCTTGTAGCTAGAACTCTGTATATGGAAATCTTGTATTGCCATGTCATATAACTAGTTCTCTGTGTATTGACATTTTGGACTCGTATGCCATGCAGATGTCTCTCTGTACATGGATATTTTGGACTGATCGGCCAAGTAGGTGCCTCTCTGTATATGAACATATTGGACTTGTCTGCCAAATAGCTAGCTCTCAATATGTGGACACGTTGGACACATCTGCATGTAGCTAAAACTCTGTATATGGAAGTGTTTCACTTCTCTGCCATGTTTCTAGCTCTTTGTATACAGACAAGTTGGACGCATCTGCCTTGTACCTAGAGCTCTGTATATGGAAATGTTGCACTACCCTGCCATGTAGCTATCTCTCTGTGTACGAACATTTTGGACTCATCTGCCATGTAGCTAGCTCTCTGTACGTGGATATGTTGGACTGATCTGCCAAGTAGGTAACCCTTTGTGCATGAACATATTATACTTGACTGCCATATAGCTATCTGTCTGTATAAGGACATGTTGGACACATCTGCCATGTAGCTAGAACACTATATATGGAAATGTTGCACTACACTGCCATGCAGCTAGCTCTCTGTATATAGACAAGTTGGACTCATCTGACTTTTATTTAGAACTCTGTATATGGAAATGTTGCACTACCCTGCCATATAGCTAGCTCTCTGTATATGAACATTTTGGACTCATCTGACATGTCCTAGCTCTCTATACATGGCTATGTTGAAGTGATATGCCAAGTATGTAGCTCTCTGTATATGAACATATTGAACGTGTCTAACATGTAGCTAGCTCTCAGTATATGGACACGTAGGCCACATCTGCCATGTAGCTAGAAGACTGTATACGAAAATGTTGCACTACACTGTCATGTAGCTACCTCTCTGTATATAAACAAGTTGGACTCATCTGCCTTGCAGCTAGAACTCTGTCTATGGAAATGTTGCACTATCCTGCCAAGTAGGTAGCTCTCTGTATATGAACATATTTTACTTGTCTGCCATGTAACTATCTCTCAGTACATGGACATGTTGGATTCATCTGCCATGTAGCTATTACCCTGTATATGGACATGTTGGACTGCTCTGACATGTAGCTAGCTCTCAGTGTATGGATATGTTGGACACATCTGCCAAGTACCTAGAACTCTCTATATGGAAACGTTGCACTAATCTGTCATGTAGCTTGCTCTCTGTATATAGACAAGTTGGACTCATCTGCCTTGTACCTTGAACTCTGTATATGGAAATGTTTCTCTACCCTGCTATGTAGCTAGTTCTCTGTATATGGACATTTTGGAAACATCTGCTATATAGCCAAAACTCTGAAAATGGACATGTTGGTGTACTTTGCCATGTAGCTAGTTTTCAGATTATTGCCAATTTGTACTCATCTGTCTTGTAGCTATAACACTGTATATAGAAATGTTGCACTACTATGCCATGCATTTCACTCTCTCTAAATGGACATTTTGGACTCATCTGACATGTAGCTAGCTCTCTATACATGCATATGTTACACTGATCTGCCAAGTAGTTAGCTCTCTGTATATGAACATATTGTAGTTGTCTGCCATGTAGCTAGCTCTCAGTATATGGACACGTTGGACACATCTGCCATGTAGCTAGAACTCTGTACATGGATAGGTTGGAATGATCTGCCAAGTAGGTAGCCCACTTTATATGAACATATAGGACTTGTCTACCCTGTAGGTGTCTCTCAGAATATAAACACATTGAACACATCTGCCATGTAACGACTATCGTGAATACGGACATGTTGGACTACTCTGCCATGTAGCTAGCTCTCAGTATATGGACACATTGGACACATCTGCCATGTACCTCAAACTCTGTATAAAGAAATGTTACACTACTCTGCCATGTAGCTAGTGCTCTGTAGATAGACAAGGTGGACTCATCTGCCTTGTATCTAGAACTCTGTATATGTTAATGTTGCACTACCCTATCATGTAGCTAGCTCTCTGTATATGGACATTTTGGACTTGTCTGCCATACAGCTACCTCTCTGTACATGGATATGCTGGACTACTCTGCCAAGTAGGTAGCTTTCTGTATATGAACATATGGGATGTGTCTGCCCTGTATGTGGCTCTCAGTATATGGACACATTGGACACATCTGCCATGTAGCTAGAACTCTATATATGGAAATGTTGCACTACACAGCCATATAGCTAGCTTATTGTACATAGACGAGTTGGACTCATCTGCTTTGTACTTAGAACTCTTTATATGGAAATGTTGCACTACCTTGTCATGTAGCTATCTCTCTGTATATGAACATTTTTTTACTTGTCTGCCATGTAGCTAGCTCTCTGTACATGGATATGTTGGATTGATCTACCAAGTAGGTAGATCTCTTTATATGAACATATTGGATGTGTCTGCCATGTAGCTAGCTCTTAGTGTATGGACATGTTGGGCACATCTGCCATGTAGCTGTTACCCTGTATATGGACATGGCGGTCTGCTCTGCCATGGAATTAGCACTCAGTGTATGGACATGTAGAACACATCTGCCATATACCTAGAACTCTCTATATGGAAATGTTGCACTACTCTGCCATGTAGCTAGCTCTCTGTATATAGACAAGTTGGACTCATCTGCCTTGTACCAAGAACTCTATATATGGATATGTTTCACTACCCTGCCATGTAGCTAGCTCTCTGTATATGGACATTTTGGACTCGTATGCCATGTAGCTAGCTCTCTGTACATGGATATGTTACACTGATATGCGAAGTAGTTACCTCTTTGTATAGGAACATACTGGACTCGTCTGCCCTGTAGCTAGCTCTCAGTTTATGGACACGTGGGAAACATCTGCCATATAGCTAGAACTCTGAATATGGACATGTTGGTATACTCTGCCATGTAGCTAGTTCTCTGAATATAGCCAATTTGTACTCATCTGCCTTGTATCTATAACACTGTATATGGAAATGTTGCACAACCCTGCCATGTAGTTAACTCTCTGTATATGAACATTTTGTACTCATCTTCCATGTAGCTAGCTCTCTGTACATGGATAGGTTGGACTGATCTGCCAAGTGGGTAGCTCTCTGTATATGAAAATATAGGACATGTCTGCCCTCTAGGTGGCTCTCAGTATATGAACACGTTGAACACATCTGCCATGTAGCTACTTCCCATTAATATGGGCATGTTGGACTACTCTGCTATGTAGCTAGCTCTCAGTATATGGAAACATTGGACACATCTGCCATGTACCTGGAACTCTGTATATGGAAATGTTGCACAACCCTGCCATGTAGTTAACTCTCTGTATATGAACATTTTGGACTCATCTGCCAAGTAGCTAGCTCTCTGTACATGGATAGGTTGCTCTGAGAAGCCAAGTAGGTATCTTTCTGTATATGAATATATAGGACTTGTCTGCACTGTAGGTGGCTCTCAGTATATGAACATGTTAAACACATCTGCCATGTAGCTACTACCCTGAGTATGGACATGTTATACTATACTGCCATGTAGCTAGCTCTCAGTATATGGAAACATTGAACACATCTGACATGTACCTGGAATTCTGTATATGGAAATGTTGCACTACTCCCATGTAGCTAGCACTCTGCATATAGACAAGTTGAACTCAACTGCCATCTACCTAGAACTCTGTATATGGAAATGTTGCAATACCCTGCCATGGGGGTCGCTCTCTATATATGTACATTTTAGACTCATCTTCCATGTATCTAGCTCTCTGTACATGGATATGTTGGACTGATCTGCCAAGTAGGTAGCTCTCTGTATATGACTATAATGTACTTGTCTGCCCTATACGTGGAACTCAGTATATGGACATATTGGTTACATCTGCCATGTAGCTAGAACTCTGTATATGGAAATGCTGCAGTACTCTGCCATGCAGCTAGCTCACTGTATATAGACAAGTTGGAGTCATGTGCTTTGTAGCTAGAACTCTGTATTTGGAAATTTTGCACTACCCTGCCAAGTATCTAGCTCTCTGTATATCAACATTTTGGACTCGTCTGCCATGTGGCGAGCTCTCTGCACATGGATATGTTAGACTGATCTGACAAGTAGGTAGATCTGTTTATATGAACATATTGGACTTGTCTCCCATGTACGTAGCTCTCAGTATATGAACACCTTTGGCACATCTGCCATGTAGCTAGAACTCAGTATATTGAAATGTTGCACTACCCTGCCATGTAACTAGCTCTGTGGATATGGACATTTAGATATCATCTGTCATGTAGCTAGCTCTCTGTACATGGATATGTTGGACTGATCTGACAAGTAGGTAGCTCTCTGTATATGAACATATTGGACTTGTCTGCCATGTACCTGGTTTTCAATATATGGGAAAGTTGGACACATCTTCCATGTAGCTAGTACCCTGAATATGGACATGTTGGACTACTCTGCCATGTAGCTAGCACTCAGTATATGAACATGTTGGACATATCTGCCATGTAGCCAGAACTCTGTATATGGAAATATTGCACTACCCTACCTAGTAGCTAGAAATCTGTATATGGAAATGTTACACAACACTGCCATGTAGCTAACTCTCTCTATATGGACATTTTGGACTCGTCTGTCATGTAGCTAGCTCTCTGTACATGGATATGTTGGATTGATATGCCAGATAGGAAGCTCTCTCTATATAAACATATTGAACTTTTCTGGCTTGTAGGTGGTTCTCAGTATATGGACACAAGGAACATATATATCTGCCATGTAACTAGTCCCTTGAATATGAACATGTTGGACTGCTCTGCCATGTAGTTAACTCTCCGTGTATGGACACGTTGTACACATTTGCCGTGTACCTAGAACTCTGTATAAGGAAATGTTGCACTACTCTGCCAAGTAGCTAACTCTCTGTATATGGACATTTTAGACTCATCTGCCATGTATTCAGCTCTCTGTGCATGGATATGTTGGACTGATCTGCCCAGTAGGTAGCTCTCTTTATATGAACATATTGGATTTGTCTGCCATATAGTTAGCTCTCAGTGTATGGACACGTAGGACACATCTGTCATGTAGCCAGAGACCTGTATATGGAAATGTTGCACTACCCTGCCATGTAGCAAGCTCTCTATATAGGGACATTTTAGAGTCATATGCCATGTCCTAGCTCTCCGTACATGGATATGTTGGATTGATCTGCCACAGTAGCTCTCTGTCTATGAACATATTGGACTTTTGTGCCATGTAGCTAGCTCTCAGTATATAAACACGTAGGACATATCTGCCATGTAGCTAGAACACTGTATATGGAAATGATGCACTATTATTCCTTGTAGCTAGCTCTCTGTATATAGACAAGTTGGACTCCTCTACCTTGTAGCTAGAACTCTGTATATGGAAATGTTGCACTACCGTGCCATGTAGCTAGCTCAATGTATATGGACATATTGGACTCATCTGCCAAATAGGTAGCTCTCAATATATGGACACCTTGTACACATCTGCCATGTAGATAGAACTCTGTATATAGAATTGTTGCATTACTCTGCCATGTAGGAGCTCTCTCTACATGGGTATGTTACACTGATCTGAGAAATAGGTAGATATCTGTTTATGAACATATTGGACTTGTCTGCCATGTAGCCAGTTTCCAGTACATGGACATGTTGAACACATCTGCAATAAACCTAGAACGGTGTATATGGAAATGTTGCACTACTCTGTCATGTATCTAGCTCTCTGTATACAGACAAGTTGGACTCATTTGCCCTCATAGCTACAACTCTGTATATGGAAATGTTGCCCTACACTGCATTGTACCTAGCACTCTGTTTATAGACATGTTGGACTCATCTGCCTTATAACTAGCCCTCTAAATATGCACAAGCTGGATTCATCTGCCATGTAACTAACTCTCAGTACATGGACATGTTGGACTCATCAGCCATGTTGATAGTACTCTCTATTTGGAAATGTTGCACTACTCTGCCATGTATCTAGCTCTCTGTACATAGATGAGTTGGATTCATGTGCCTTGTAGCTACAACTCTGTATATGGAAATTTGCAATTCCCTGTCATGTAGATAGCTCTCTGTTTATGGACATTTTGGACTCGTCTGCAATCATGCTAACTCTCTGAACATGGATATGTTGGACTGATCTGTCAAGTAAGTAGCTCTCTATATATGAACATATTGGACTTGCCTGCCATATAGCTAGCTCTCAGTATATGAATATGTTGGATACATCTGCCATGTAGCTAGAACACTTTGTATTGAAATGTTGCACTACCCTGCCATGTAGCTACACTCTGTATATAGACAAGTTAGACTCATCTGCCCTGTAGCTAGAACTCTCTATATGGAAATGTTGCACTATCCTGCCATATACCGAGCTCTCTATATATAGACATGTTGGACTCATCTGCTTTGTTGCTAGCCCTCCAAATATGGACATGCTGGACTCATCTGCCATGTAGCTAAATCTCAGTATATGGACATGTTTGACTCATCTATGATGTTGCTAGTACTCAGTATATGGAAATGTTGAACTACCCTGCCATGTAGCTATCTCTCTGAATATGGACATTTTGGACTTTTCTGCCATGTAGCTAGCTCTCTGTACATGAATATGTTGCACTGATCTGCAAAGTAGATAGCTCTCTGAATATGAACATATTATACTTGTTTGCCATGTAGCTAGCTCTCAGTATATGGACACATTAAAACATCTGCCATGTAGCGAGAACTCAGTATATGGACATGTTGGACTACTCTGCCATTAAGCTAGCTCTAAATTTATGAACACTTTGGAATCATCTGCCATGTAATTTGAACTCTGTATATGGAATTGTTGCACAACCCTGAACATTTAGCTAGCTCTCTGTATATGGACATTATGGACTTATCTGCCATGTAGCTAGCTCTCTGTACATGGATATGTTGGACAGATCTGACAAGTAAGTAGCTTTTGTGTACATGGATATGTACACACAACATATTGGACTTCTGTGCCATGTAGCAATCTATCAGTATATGGAAATGTTGTACGCACCTGCAATGTAGCTAGAACCCTGAATATGGACATGCTGAAGTTCTCTGTCATCTAGCTGGCTCTCTGAATATAGACAGTTAGATTCATATGCCTTGTAGCTAGAGCTCTGTATATGGAAATGTTGCTGTACCATGCCATGTAGCTAGCTCTCTGTATAGGGACATTTTTGACTTCTCTGCCATGTAGCTAGCTCTCTATACATGGATATGTTGGACTGATCTGCCAAGTAGGTAGCTCTCTGTATATGAACATATGGGACTCGTCTTCCATGTAGCTAGCTTTCTGTACATGGATATGTTAGACTTATCTGCCAAGTAGGTAGCTCCCTGTATATGAACATATTGGACTTGTCTGCCATGTAGGCAGCTCTCTATCTATGGACACCATGGACACATCTGACACGTAGCCAGAACTCTGTATATGAAATGTTGCAATACCCTGCCATGTAGCTAGCTAGCTGTATATGGATATTTTAGACTCATCTGCCATGCAGCTAACTCTCTGTACATGAATATGTTACACTGATCTGTGAAGTAGGTAGCTCTCTGTATATGAACATATTGGACTTGTCTGGCATGTAGCTAGCTCTCAATGTATGGACATGTTGGACTCATCTGCCATGTAGCTAGTACCCTGGATATGGACATGTTGGACAGCTCTGCCAAGTAACAAGCTCTCTGTATATAGACATGTTGGACTCATCTGCCTTGTAGATAGAACTCTGTATATGGAAAAGTTGCACAACCCTGCCATGTAGCTAGTTCTCTGTATATGGACATTTTGGACTTGTCTTCCATGTAGCTAGCTCTCTGTACATAGATATGTTGGACTGATCAGCCAAGTAGGTAGCTCTCTGTATATGAATGTATTTTACTTGTCTGCCATATAGGTAGCTCTCAATATATAGACACCTTGGACACATCTGCCACAAAGCTAGAACTCTGTATATGGAAATGTTGCACTACCCTGCCATGTAGCTAGCTCTCTGTACATGGATAATATGGACTGATCTGCCATGTAGTTAGCTCTCAATATAAGGATACGATGGACATTTCTACCATGTATATAGAACTCTGCATATGGAAATGTTGCACTAGTCTTCCATGAAGCTATCTCTCTATATATAGACAAGTTGGACTCATCTGCCTGGTATCTAGAACTCTGTATATGGAAATGTTGCACTACCCTGCCAAGTAGCTAGCTCTCTGTATATAGACAAGTTGGAATCATCTGCCTTGGAGCTAGAACCCTGTATGTGGAAATGTTGTACTATCCTGCTATGTAGTTATCTCTCTGTCTATGGTATTTTGGACTCGTCTTCCATGTAGCTAGCTTTCTGATTATGGATATGTTGGACTGATCTGACAAGTAGGTAGCTCTCTGTATATGAACATATTGGACTTGTCTGCCATGTTGCTAACTCTCAGTATGTCGAAACGTTGGACACATCTGCCATGTAGCTCAAACTCTATATATGGAAATGTTGCACTACACAGAAATGTAGCTAGCCCTCTGTATATATACAAGTTGGACTCATCTGCATTATAGATAGAACTCTGTATATAGAAATGTTGCACTACCCTGCCATGTAGGTAGCTCTCTGTAGATGGACATTTTGGACTCGTCTGCCATGTAGGTAGCTCTCTGTACATGGGTATGTTGGATTGATCTGCCAAGTAGATAGCTCTCTGTATATGAACATATTGGATTTGTCTGCCATGAAGGTAACTCTCAATACATGGACACCTTGGACACATCTGACACGTAGCTAGAACTCTTTATATGGAAATGTTGCACTACCCTGCCAATAGCAAGCTCTCTGTATATGGACATTTTGGACTCGTCTGCCATGTAGCTAACTCTCTGTACGTGGATATGTTACACTGCTCTATGAAGTAGGTAGCTCTCTGTATATGAACATATTGAACTTGTCGGCCAGGTAGATAGCTCTCAATATATGGACACGTTGGACACATCTGTCATGTAGCTATTACCCTGAATATGGACATACTGGCTACTCTGCCATGTAGCTATTTCTCTGTATATGGACATGTTGGACACATCTGCCATGTAGTTAGAACTCTGTATATGTAAATTTTGATCTACTCTTCCATATAGCTAGCTCTCTGTATATAGACAAATTGGACTCATCTGCCTTGTAGCTAGA
>NW_006408918.1:1392381-1396478 GCF_000296735.1 Chrysochloris asiatica
GAAATCTGTATATGGAAATGTTGCAATACACTGCCATGTAGCTAGTTCTCTGTATATATACAAGTTGGACTTTTCTGCCTTGTAGATAGAACTCCATATGTAGAAATGTTGCACTACACTGCCATGTAGGTAGCTCTCTGTATATGAACATATTGGACTTGTCTGCCATGTAGGTAACTCTGAATATATGGACACATCTGCCACATAGCTAGAACTCTTCATATGGAAATGTTGCACTACCCTGCCATGTAGCGAGCTCTCTGTATATGGACATTTTGGACTCGTCTGCCATGTAGCTAATTCTCTGAAAATGGATATGTTACACTGATCTGTGAAGTAGGTATCTCTCTATATATGAATATATTGAACTTGACTGCCAGGTAGCTATCTCTCAATATATGGACATGTTGGACTCATCTAACATGTAGCTAGTTCCCAGTATATGGACATGTTGGACTTCTCTGCATGTCGCTTATTCTCAGTGTATGGACACGTTGGACACATCTGCCATGTACCAAAAAACTCTGTATATGGAAATGTTGCTCTACTCTGCCATGTAGCTAGCTCCCTGTATATAGACAATTTGGACTCATCTGCTTTTTAGCTAGAACTCTGTATATGGAAATGTTCAATTACTCTTCCATGAGGCTAGATCTCTCTATAGGGACATTTTACACTCGTCCGCCATGTAGCTACCTTTTCTAGATGGATACGTTGGACTGATCTGCCATGTAGGTATCCCTCTGTATATGAATATATTGGACTTGTCAGCCATGTAGCTAGCTCTCAGTATATAGACATGATGGACACATCAGCCATGTAGCTAGATCTCTGTATATGGAAATGTTGCACTACTCTGCCATGTAGCAAGCTCACTGTATATGGACATTGTGGAATTGTCTGCCTTGTAGCTAGCTCTCTGTACATGGATATATTGTCCTGATCTGCCAAGTATATACCTCTCTGTATATGAACATATTGGACTTCTCCACCCTGTAGTTGGCTCTCAGTATATGGACACATTGGACACATCTGTCATGTAGCTATTACCCTGAATATGGTCATGTTGGACTACTCTGCCATGTAGCTATCTTTCTGTATATGGACATGTTGGACACCTCTGCCATGTAGTTAGAACCCTCTATATGTAAATTTTGAACTACTCTTCCATATAGCTAGCTCTCTGTATATAGACAATTTGAACTCATCTGCCTTGTAGCTAGAACTCTATATATGGAAATGTTGCACTACCCTGCCTTGTAGCTTTCTGTACATGAATATGTTGGGACTGATCTGTCAATTAGGTATCCCTCTGTATATGAAAATATTGAATTTGTCTGCCATGTAGCTAGCTCTCAGTATATGGACATGTTGGACACATCTGCCATGTAGCTAGAAGTCTGTATATGGAAATGTTACACTACTCTGCCATGTACTAGCTCTATGTATATAGACAGGTTGGACTCATCTGCCTTGTACCTAGAACTATGTATATGGAAATGTTGCACTACCCTTCCATGTAGCTAGCTCTCTGTATATGAACATATTGGACTTGTCTGCCATGTAGGTATCTCTCAATATATGGACACCTTGGACAGATCTGTCACATAGCTAGAACACTTTATATGGAAATGTTGCACTACCGTGCCAAGTAGCTAGCTATCTGTATATGGACATTATGGACTCGACTGCCATGTAGCTTACTCTCTGTACATGGATGTGTTACACTGATCTGCGAAGTAAGTAGCTCTCTGTATGAACATATTGGATTTGTGTGCCATGTAGGTGGCACTCAGTATTTCGGCACGTTGAACACATCTGTCATGTAGCTATTAACCTGAATATGGATATGTTGGACTACTCTGCCATGTACCTATCTCTCTGTCTATGGACACGTTGGACACATCTGCCATGTAGTTAGAACTCAGTATATGTAAATTTTGAACTACTCTTCCATATAGGTAGCTGTCTGTATATAGACAAGTTGGACTCATCTGCCTTGTAGCTAGAACTCTGTATATGGAACTGTTGCACTACCCTACCATGTGGCTAACTCTCTGTATATGGACAATTTGGACTGGTCTGCCATGTAGCTAGCTCTCTGTACATGGATATGTTGGACTGATCTGCCAAGTAGGAAGCTCTCTGTATATGATCATATTGGACTTGTCTGTCATGCAGGTAACTCTCAATATATAGGCAGCTTGGACACATCTGCCACGTAGCTAGAACTCATTATATGGAAATGTTACACAATCCTACCATGTAGCTAGCTCTCTGTATTTGGACAATTTGGACTTGTCTGCCATGTAGCTAACTCTCTGTACATGGATATGTTACACTGATCTGCTAAGTAGGTAGCTCTCTGTATATGAACATATTAGACTTGTCTGTCTTGTAGGTGGCACTCAGTATAAGAACACGTTGGACACATCTGCCATGTAGTACTAACCTGAATATGGATATGTTGGCCTAATCTGCCATGTAGCTAGCTCTCTGTATATAGGCAAGTTGGACTCATTTGCCTTGTAGCTAGAATGCTGTATATTGAAATGTTGCACTACCCTGCCATATGGCTAGCTCTGTATATATGTGAATTTTATACTTGTCTGCCATGAAGCTAGCTCTCTGAACATGGATATGATGGACTGATCTGACAAGTAGGTAGTTCTCTGTATATAAACATATTGGACTTGTCTGACATGCCACTAGCTCTCAGTGTATGGACGTATTGGACACATCTGCGATGTAGGTAGAACTCTGTGTATGGACACATTGAACACATCTGCCATGTAGCTAGTACCATGAATATGGACATGTTGAACTACTCAGTCATGTAGCTAGCTCTCAGTATACGGACATGTTGGACACATCTGCCATGTAGCTAGAACTCTGTATATCAAAATGTTGGGCTACTCTGCCATGTAGCTAGCTCTCTGTACATAGATATGTTGGTCTGATCTACCAAGTAGATAGCTCTCTGTATATGAACATATTGGACTTGTCTGCCATGTAGGTAACTCCCAATATATGGACACCTTGGACACGTCTACCACGTAGCTTGAACTCTTTATATGGAAATGTTGCACTACTCTGCCATGTAGCTTGCTCTCTGTATATGGACATTTTGAACTCATCTGCCATGTAGCTCACTCTATGTACATGAATATGTTACACTGATCTGCGAAGTAGGTAGCTCTCTGTATATGAACATATTGGACTTGTCTGCCACGTAGCTAGCTCTCAATATATGGACATGTTGGACTCATCTGACATGTAGCTAGTTCCCTGTATATGGACATGTTGGACTTCTCTGCCAGGTAGCTTGCTCTTTGTATATAGACAATTTGGGTTTATCTGCTTTGTAGCTAGAACTCTGTATATGGAAATGTTACACTACCCTTCCATTTAGCTAGCTCCATGTATAGAGACTTTTAGACTTTTCTTTCATGCAGCTAGCTCTCTGTACATGGATATATTGGAATGATCTGCCAAGTAGGTATCCCTCTGTATATGAACATATTGGACTTGTCTGCCCTGTACGTGTCTCTCAGTATACGGACACGTTGGACACATCTGTCATGTAGCTAGAACTCTGTATATGGAAATGCTGCACTACTCTGCCATGTAGCTAGCAAGATGTATATAGACAAGATGAACTAATCTGTACTGTAGATAGTACTCCGTATATAGAAATTTTGCACTACCCTGCCATGTAGGTAGCTCTCTGTATTTTGGACTTGTCTGCCATGTAGCTAGCTCGCTGTACATGGATAATTTGGACTGATCTGCCATTCTGTTAGCTATCAGTATAAGGACACGTTGCACACATCTGCCATATATAGAGAACTCTGTATATGGAAATGTTTCATTACTCTGCCATGTAGCTATCTCTCTGTATATAGACAAGTTGGACTCATCTGCCTTGTAGCTATAACCCTGTATATGGAAATGTTGCACTACCCTGCCATGTTGCTAGCTCTCTATGTATAGACAACATGGAGTCATCTGCCTTGAGCTAGAACTCTGTGTATGGAAATGTTGCAGTACCCTGCCATGTAGTTAGCTCTCTGTATATGGATATTTTGGACTCATCT
>NW_006408918.1:1397757-1405346 GCF_000296735.1 Chrysochloris asiatica
CATCTGCCATGTTAACTAGTACTCTGTATATGTGCATGTTGGACTGCTCTGCTATGTTGTTAGCTCTCAATATTTTGACACATTGGACTCATATGCCATATAGCTAGAAATCTGTATATGGACATGGTGCACTACGCTTCCATATAACTACCACTGTATATGGACATTTTGGACTCGTCTACCATGTAGCTAGCTCTCTGTTCATGGATATGTTAGACTGATCTGCCATTTATGTAACTCTCTATATATGAACCTATTGGACTTGTCCGCCTTGTCGCTAGCTCTCAGTATATGGACATGTTGGATCCATCAGTCATGTAGCCAGTTCTTTGTGTATAATCATGATTAATTCAGCTGCCTTGTAGCTAGTCCTCTAAATATACACACGTTGTACTCATCTGCCATGTAGCTAATTCTCAGTATATGAACATGTACTCATCTGCCATGCCGCTAGTGCTCTGTATATGGACATGTTGGACTACTCTGCCATTTAGCTAGCTCTCAGTTTATGGACCGGTTGGACTCATGTGCCATGTAGCTAGAACTCTGTATATGGATATGTTGAACTACTCTGTCATGTAGTTAGCTCTCTGTATAGACACATTTTGGAAGCATCTGTCATGTAGGTAGCTCTCTGTAAATGAATATATTGGACTTATCTGCAATGTAGTAACCTCTCTCTATATGAACATATTAATTTGTCTGCCATGTAGCCAGCTCTTTGTATATGGATATGTTGGACACATCAGTCATGTAGACAACTCTCTCAATATGAACATGTTGGACTCATCTGCCTGTAGGTATCCCTCTAAATATACACATGTTGTATTCCTCTGCCATGTATCTAACTCTCAGTATATGGACTTATTGAACTCATCGGCCATGTAGGTAGTACACTGTATATGGATATGTTGGACTACTCTGCCATGTAGCTAGCTCTCAGTGTATGAACACGTTGGACTCATCTGCCATGTAGCTAAAACTCTGTATATTGAAATGTTGCACTGCTCTGCCATTTAGATGGCTCTCTGTACCTGCATATTTTGGAGCCGTCTGTACCTGTTCTGATCTACCATGTAGGTAGCTCTCGGTAAATGAACGTATTGGACTTGTCTGTCATGTAGCTACCTCTCAGTATGTGGACATGTTGGACTCATCATACATGTAGCCAGCTCTCTCTTTATGAACATGTTGAACTCATCTGCCTTGTACCTAGTTATCTATATATACTCATGTTGGCCTCATCTGCCATGTACCTAACTCTCAGTATACAGACATGTTGGACTCATCTGCCATGTACCTAACTCTCAGTTTATGAACATGTTGGACTCATCTGCCATGCAGCTAATTCTTTGTATATTGACATGCTGGAGTACTCTGCCATGTAGCTAGCTCTTGGTATATGGATATGTTAGACTCATCTGCCATGAAGCAAGAACTCTGTATATGTAAATGTTGCACTACTCTGCTATGTTTCTAGCTCTCTGTATATGGATATTTTGGACTCGTCTGCCATGTAGCTAGCTCTCTGTACATGGATATGTTGTACTGACCTTCCAAGAAGTTAGTGCTCTGTATATGAACTTATTGGACTTGTCTGCCATGTAGCTAGGTCTCTCTGTATGAACATGTTGGACTCAACTGCTTTGTAGCTAGTCCTCTATATATACACATGTTGGACTCACCTGCCATGTAGCTAACTCTCAGGATATAGACATGTTGGCACCATCTGCCATGTAGGTAGTACTCTGTATATGGACATGTTGGACTACTCTGCCATGTCACTAGCTTTCAGTATATGGACACGTTGGAATCATATGCCATGTAGCTAGATCTCTGTACATGGATATGTTGAACTACTCTGCCATGAATCTAGCTCTCTGTATATACACATTTTGTACTCGTCTGTCATTTAGCTAGCTATCTGTACATGGACATGTTGGACTCATTAGCCATATAGCCAACTCTCTCAATATGAACATGTTGGACTCATCTGTCTTGTAGCTAGCCCTCTAAATATACACACATTGTACTCATTTGCCAAGTAGCTAGCTCTCATTATATGGACATGTTGGACTCATCTGCCATGTAGCTAGTACTCTGCACATGGATATGTTGGACTGATCTGCAATGTAGAAAGCTCTCTGTATATGAACATATTGGACTTGTCGGCTATGTAGCTAACTCTCAGTATATGGACATGTTGGTTTCATCATCCATGTAGGCTCTTTCTTCATGAACATGTTGAACTCATCTGCCATTTAGCTAGCTCTTGGTATATGGACACGTTGGACTCATCTGTATATGGAAATGTTGCACTACTTTGCCTTGTAGCTAGCTATCTGTATATGGACATTTTGGACTCATCAGCTATGTAACTAGCTCTCAGTGCATGGACATGTTGGACAGATCTGCCAAGTAGGTAGCTCTCTGTATATGAACATATTGAATTTGTCTAACATGTAGCTAGCTCTCTGTATATGGACATGTTGGACTCATCAGCCATGTATCCAGCTCTCTCTGTATGAACATGTTGTACATTTCTGCCTTGTAACTAATCCTCTATAAATACAGATGTTGGGCTCATCTGCCATGTAGCTGACTCCCTTTATATTTACATGTTGGACTCATCTGACATTTAACTAGAGCTCTTTATATGGACATGTTGGAATTCTCTGCCATGTTGCTAGCTCTCAATATATGGACATGTTGAACTCATCTACCATGTAGCTAGAACTCTGTATTTGGAAATGTTGCACTGCTCTGCCATGTAGTTAGCTCTTTGTATATGGACATGTTGGACCCATCAGTCATGTATCCAGCGCTCTTTGTAGGAACATGTTGGACTCATCTTCCTTGTAGGTGCTCCTCTATATATACACATGTTGTACTCATCTGTCATGTAGCTATCTCTCTGTATATGGACATTTTGGACTCGTCTTCCATGGAGCTAGCTCTCTGTGCATGGATATGTTGAACTGAACTTCCATGTATGTATCTCTCTGTATATGAACATGTAGCTAGATCTTTGTATATGGACATGTTGGACTCATCAGCGATGTAGCCAGCTCTCTGTAGGAACATGTTGGACTCATCTGCCTGGTAGCTAGTCCTCTATATGTGCATATGTTGGACTCATCTGCCATGTAGCTAACTCTCAGTATATGGACATGTTGGACTCATCTTCCATGCAGTTAGTACTCTATATATAGACATGTTGGTCTCCTCTGCCATGTAGCTAGCTCTCAGTATATACCCACATTGGACTCATCTGCCATGTAGCTAGAAATCTGTAAATGGAAATGTTGCATTATTCTTGCATTTAGCTAGCTCTCTGTATATGGCCATTTTGTACTCATCTCCCATGTAGCTAGCTCTCTGTGCATGAATACATTGGACTGATCTGCCATGTAGGTAGCTCCCTGCATATGAAAATATTGGATTTGTCTGCCATGTAGCTACCTCTTCGTATATGGATATGTTGGACTCATCAGCCATGTAGCCAGCTCTGTTTCTATGAACATGTTGGACTTATCTGCATTGTAGCTAGTCCTCTATATATACACATGCTGTACTCATCTGCCTATTAGTTAGCTCACAGTATATGAATATGTTGGACTTATCTGCCATGTCAGTAGTTATCTGTATATAGACATGTTGGACTTCTCTGCCATGAAGCTAGCTCCCAGTATATGGACTCGTTGGTCTCATCTTCCATGTAGGTAGAATTCTGTATATGCCAATGTTGCACTACTCTGCTATGTAGCTAGATCTCTGTATATGGACATTTTGGACTCATCTGCCATGTATCTATGTCTCTGTGCATGGATATGTTGATATTTCTCTGTATATAAACATTATGGATGTGTCTGCCATCTAGTTGGCTCTCAGCCTATAGACATGTTGGACTTATCAGCCATGAAGCCTTGTCTCTGTGTATGAACATGTTGGACTCATCTGCCATGTAGCTAACCATCTAAATATACACTTGTTTTACTCATCTGTCATGTAGCTAACTTTCAGTATGTGGACATGTTGGACTCATCGGCCATGTAGTTTGTTCTCTGTATATGGACATGTTGGACTACTCTGCCATGTGGCTAGCTCTCAGTATATGGACAAGTTGGATTCATCTGCCATGTAGGTAGAACTCTGTATATGGAAATGTTGCACTACTCTGTCATGTAGCTAGCTCTCTGTATATGGCGAGTTTGTACTCGTCTGCCATGAAGCTAGCTGTCTGAGCATGGGAATGTTGGACGGAACTGCCATGTAGGTAGCTCTTTGTACATGAACATATTGGACTTGTATGCTATGTAGCTAGCTCTCTGTATATGGACACGTTGTACTCATCAGACTTGTAGGCTGCTGTCTATTTCTGAACATGTTGGACTCCTCTGCTTTGAGGCTAGTCCTCCATATATACACATGTTGGACTCACCTGCCATGTAGCTACAACTCTTTATATGGAAATGTTGCACTATTCTGACAAGTAGCTAGCTCTATGTATATGGCCATTTTGTTCTCATCTGCCATGTAGCTAGCTGTCTGAGCATGGGCATGTCAGACGGATCTGCCACATAAGTAGGTCTCTGTATATGAACATATTGGACTTGTCTGCCATGTAGCTAGCTCTCAAAATATGGACTTGATGGACACATCAGCCATGTAGCCAACTCTCTCAGTATGAACATGTTGAACTCATCTGCCTCATAGCTAGC
The DNA here is from genome assembly GCF_000296735.1 of Chrysochloris asiatica. Classification (NCBI taxonomy): domain Eukaryota; kingdom Metazoa; phylum Chordata; class Mammalia; order Afrosoricida; family Chrysochloridae; genus Chrysochloris; species Chrysochloris asiatica. The sequence continues at coordinate 1,402,479 of NW_006408918.1, forward strand.
CCTCTAAATATACACATGTTGGACTCCTCTGTCATGTAGCTAACTCTCAGTTTATGGACATGTTGGACTCATCTGCCATGTAGCTAGTACTCTGTATATGGACATGTTGGACTACTCTGCCATGTAGCTAGCTCTCAGTATATGGACACGTTGATCTCATCTGCCATGTAGCTAGAACTCTGTATTTGGAAAGGCTGCACTACTCTGCCATTTACCTGGCTCTCTGTATATGAACATATTGGACTTGTCTGCCATGTATTTGTTCTCTCTGTATTCGGACATGTGGGACTCATCAGCCATGTAGCCAGGTCTCTCTTTATGAACATGTTGGACTCATCTGCCTTCTATCTAATCCTCTATATATACACATGTTGGACTCATCTGCCATATATCTACTTCTCTGTATATGGACATGTTGGACTATTCTGCCATGTAGCTAGCTCTCAGTATATAGACATGTTGGACTGATCTGCCATGTAGCTAGAATTCTGTCTATGGAAATATTGCACTATTCTGTCATGTAGCTAGCTCTCTGTATATGGACATGTTGGACTGATCTGCCATGTATCGAAAACTCTATATAGAAATGTTTCACTATTCTGCCATGTAGTTAGCTCTCTGTATATGGACATTTTGGACTTGTCTGCCATGTATTTGTTCTCTGTGCATGGATATGTTAGACTGATCTACCATGTAGGTAACTCTCTGTATATGAACATATTGGACTTGTCTGTCATGTAGTTAGCTCTCAGCATATGGACATGTTGGGCTCATCATTCATGTAGCCATCTCTCTCATTATGAACATGTTGGACTCATCTGCCTTGTAGCTAGCACTCTAAATATGCACATGTTAGACTCATCTGCCAAGTAGATAACTCTCAGTATTTGAACGTGTTGGAGTCATCTGCCATGTAGCTAGTACTCTGTATACGGACATATTAGACTATTCTGCGATGTAGCTAGCTCTCATTATATGGACACGTTGTACTCATCTGTCATGTAGCTAGAACTCTATATTTGGACATGTTGGACTACTCTGCCATATTGCTAGCTCTCATTATATAGACACGTTGGACTCATCTGTCATGTAGCTGGAAGTCTGTATATGGAAATGTGGCATTACTCTGCCATGTTGCTAGCTCTCTATATATGCACATGTTTGACTTGTCTGCCATGTAGCTTTGCTCTCTATGCATGTATATGTTGGATTGATCTGCCATATAGGTAGCTCTCTGTATATGAACATATTTGACTTGTCTGCCATGTAGCTAGCTCTCAGTATATGGACATGTTGGCCTCATCAGCCATGTAGCCAGGTCTCTGTGTATGAACATGTTGGACCCATTTGCCTTGTAGTTAGCTCTCTAAATATGCACATGTTGCACTCATCTGCCATGTAACTAACTCTCAGTATATGAACATGTTGTACTCATCTGCCATGTAGTTAGTTCTCTGTATATGGACATGCTAGAGTACTCTGCCATGTAGCTAGCTCTTGGTATATAGACATGTTATACTCATCTGCCTTGAAGCTAGAAATCTGTATATGGAAATGTTGCACTAATCTGCCATGTTGCTAGAAATCTGTATGTGGACATTTTGCGCTCGTCTGCCATGTAGCTAGCTCTTGGTATATAGACATGTTATACTCATCTGCCTTGAAGCTAGAAATCTGTATATGGAAATGTTGCACTAATCTGCCATGTTGCTAGAAATCTGTATGTGGACATTTTGCGCTCGTCTGCCATGTAGCTAGCTCTCTGTACATGGATATGTTGGACTTATGTGCAATGTAGTTACCTCTCTCTATATGAAAATACTTAACTTGTCTGCCATGTAGCTAATTCTCTGTATATGGACATGTTGGACACATCAGCCATGGAGCCCACTCTCTGAGTATGAACATGTTGGACTCATCTGTCATTCAGCTGGCGCTCTAAATATACACATGTTGCACTTCTCTGCCATGTAGCTAACTCTCTGTATATGGACATGTTGGCCTCATCTGCCATGTATATTGTACTCTGTATATGAACATGTTTGAAAACTCTGCCATGTAGCTAGCTCTGTGTGCATGGATATGTTGGAATGATGTGCCATGTAGGTAGCTCTCTGTATATACACATGTTGGATTCATCTGTCATGTAGCTAGCTCTCAGTATATTGACATGTTGAACTCAACTGCCATGTAGCTCGAACTCTGTATTTGGAAATGTTACACTATTCTGGAATGTAGCTAACTATCTGTATATGGACATTTTGGACCCTTCTGCCATGTAGTCAGCTCTCTGTGCATGGATGTGTTGGACTGATCTGCCATTTAGGTAGGTCTCTGTATATGAACAAAATAGACTTGTGTGCCATGTAGCTAGCTCTCTTTGTATGGATATGTTGGACTCATCAGCCATGTAGCCAGCTCTCTCTATATGATCATGTTGGACTCATCTTCCTTGTAGCTAGTCCTCTATATATACATATGTTGTACTCATGTGCCATGTAGCTAACTCTCAGTATATGGACATGTTGGACTCATCTTCTATGTAGATTGTACTCTGTATAAGAACATGTTGGATAACTGCCATGTAGATAACTCTCTGTATATGAACATGTTGGACTTGTGTCCCATGTATCTCACTCTCAGTATATGGACATGATGGATTCATCAGACACATAGCTAGCTCTCTATATATGAACATGTTGGAATCATCTGCCATGTAGCTAGTACTCTATATATGGCCATGTTGGACTACTCTGCCACATAGCCTGCTCTCAGTATATGGACATTTTGGACTCATCAGTCATGTAGCCAGCTCTCTGTATATGAACATGTTGGACTCATCTGCCTTGTAGCTAGTCCTCTATATGT
>NW_006408918.1:1405756-1407181 GCF_000296735.1 Chrysochloris asiatica
CCTCTATATATACACATGTTGGATTTATCTGGCATGTAGCTAGTACTCTGTATATGCACCTGTTGGACTATTCTATCATGTAGTTAGCTCTCAGTATAAGAACATGTTGGACTCATATGCTATGTAGCTACTACTCTATATATGGCCATATTATTCTTCTCTGCCATGTAGCTAACTCTCAGTATATGGACTTGTTGGACTTATCTGCCATGTAGCTAGTATTCTATATATACACATGTTGGTGTTCTATGCCATGTAGATCATTCTCAGTATATGGACATGTTGTATTTATCTGCCATGTAGCTAGTGCTCTATATATGGACATGTTGGACTACTTTGTCATGTTACTAACTCTCAGTATATGGACATATTGGACTCATGTGCCAGGTAGCTAGAACTCTGTATATGAACATGTTGCATGTAGCTACCTCTGTATTTGGACATTTTGTCCTTGTCTGCCATGCAGCTAGCTCTCTGTTCATGTATATGTGATCTGATTGTCATGGTCTGTATATGATCATATTGAACTTGTCTGCCATGTAGCTAGCTCTAAGTATATGGACATGTTGTACTCATCTACCATGTAGCTAGTACGCTATATATGGACATGGTGAACTACTCTTCCATGTGGCTAGCTCTCTGTATATGGACATGTTGGATTCATCTGCCATGTAGCTATCTCTCTGTATATGGACATGTTGGACTTATAAGTTATGTAGCCAGGTCTCCATGTATGAACATGTTGGACTCATCTGCCTTGTAGCTATTCCTCTATATATACACATGTTGGACTCATCTGACATGTAGATAGAATTCTTAATTTGGACATGTTGGCCTACTCTGCCATGTCACTAGTCCTCTATATATACACATATTGGACTCATCTACCCTGTAGCTCGCTCTCAGTATATCTACATGTTGGACTCAGTTGACATGTAGCTAGAACACTTTATTTAGACCAGATGGAGTACTCTGCCATGGAGCTAGCTCTCTCTTTATGGACATGTTGGACTCATCAGCCATGTAGCCAACTCTCACTGTATGAACATGTTGGACTACTCTGCCATGTAGCTAGCTCTCTGTATATGGACATGCTGAACTACTCTGGCATGTAGCTAACTTTCAATATATGGACATGTTGGACTCATCTGCCTGGTAGCTGATCCTCTATATATACACATGTTGGATATACCTTCCATGTAGCCAGCTCTCAGTATATGGACATGTTTGACTCATCAGTCATGTAGGCAGGTTTCTGTGTATGAACATGTTGGACTAATTTGCCTTGTAGTTAGTCCTCTATATTTACACATATTGGACTCATCTGTCATGTAGCTAGTACTCTATATATGGATATGTTGGACTACTCTGCAATGTAGCTGCTCTCAGTATATGGACATGTTGGACTAATCAGTCATGTAGGCA
>NW_006408918.1:1408326-1416685 GCF_000296735.1 Chrysochloris asiatica
CTTGTTGCTAGCTCTCAGTATATGTACATGTTGAGATTCATGTGTCTTGTAACTAGTTCTCCATATGTACCCATGTTGGACTTATCTGCCATGTACCTAGTGCTTTATATGTGGACATATTGGAATACTCTGCCATGTAGCTAACTCTCAGTACATAGACATGTTGGACTCATCTGCCATGTAGGTAGTTCTATATATATACACATGTTGGACTCAACTGCCTTGTAGCTAGTTCTTTATATATACACATATTGTACTACTCTGTCATGTAGCTAGCTCTCAGTACATGGACATGTTGAACTTATCTGCCATGTAGCTAGTAATCTCTATATATACATGATGGACTACTCTGCTATGTGGCTAACTCTCAGTATATGGACATGTTGGACTCATCTGCCATGTAGGTAGTACTCTGTATAGGGACATGTTGTACTAGTCTGCCATATAGCTATTTCTCAGTATATGGACACGTTGGATTCAATTGCCATGTATGTCTAATTCTGTATATGGACATGTTGGATTACTCTGTCATGTAGCTAGCTTTCATTATATGGAAATATTGGACTCATCAGTCACGTAGCCAGATCTTTTTGTATGAACATACTGGACTAATCTGCCTTGTAGCTGATCCTCTATATATACACATGTTGGAATTAGCTGACATGTATCTAGTTTTCAGTATATGGACATGTTTGACTCCTCTGCCTTGTAGCTGGTCCTCTATATATACACATGTTGGAATTATCTGCCCTATAGCTCGCTCTCAGTATATGGAAATGTTGGACTCACTGCAATGTATCTAGAACTCTGTATATGGACATGTTGCAGTACTCTCCCAGGTATCTAACTTTGTATAAGGACATTTTGGACTTGTCTGCAATGTAGCTAACTCTCTGTATATGGAAATTTTGGACTCATCAGTCATGTAGCCAGCTCCCTGTGTATGAACATGTTAGACTCCTGTGCCATGTAGCTAGTCCTCTATATATGGCCATGTTTTACTACTCTGCCATATAGATAACTCTCAGTATATGGACATGTTGGACTCATCTGCCTTGTAGCTAATACTCTGTATATGGACATGTTGGACTCATCAGTCATGTAGTCACCTCTCTGTGTATGAAAATGTTGACTCATCTGCCTTGTAGCTATTCCTCTATATGTATACATGTTGGACTCCTCTACCATGTAGCAGTACTCTATATATGGACATGTTGGACTACTCTGACATGTAGCTAACTCTCATTATATGGATATGTTGGACTCATCTGCCATGTAGCTAGTACTCTCTATATGCACATATTGGACTATTCTGCCATGTAGCTAGCACTAAGTATATTGACATGTTGGACTTATCTGCCATGTAGCTAGTACTCTATATATAGACATGTTGGAATACTCTGTCATATAGCTAGCTCTCAGTATATGGACATGTTGGACTCATCTTCCATGTAGCTAGTAATCTGAATATGGACATGTTGGATTACTCTGCCATATAGCTCGCTCTCAGTATATGGACACATTGGACTCATCTGTCATGCATGTCGAACTCTGTATATGGACATGTTGCAGTACTCTCCCATGAACCTACCTCTGTATATGGACATTTTTGGCTTGTTTGCCATTTAGCTAGCTCTCTGTATAAGGATATGATGGACTGATCTTCCATATTGGTAGCACTCTGTATATGCACATGTTGGACTTGTCTGCCATGTAGCTAGCTCTCAGTATATGCACACGTCAAACTGATCTGCCTTGTAGCTAGTCCTCTATATGTACACATGTTGGGCTCATCTGTCATGAAGCTAATACTCTATATATGGACATGTTTTACTACTCTGCTGGGTAGCTAACTTTCAGTATATGGACATGTTGGACTCATCTGTCTTATAGCCAGTACTCTGAATATGCACATGATGGACTATTCTGCTATGTAACTAGCTCTCAGTATATGGACATCTTGGACTCATCTGTCTAGCAACTATTACTATATATATACATGTTGGACTTATCTGCCTTGTAACTAGATCTCAGTATATGGAAATGTTGTACTTATCCACCATGTAGCTAGTATTCTATATATGGACATGTTGGACTACTCTGTCATGTAGCTAGCTTTTAGTATATGGACATGTTGGACTCATCTGCCTTGTAGCTGGTCCTCTATATATATAAACATGTTGGAATTATATGCCTTGTAGCTAGCTCTCAGTATATGGACATGTTGGACTCATCTGCCTTGTAGCTAGTACTCTATATATGGACATGTTGGACTACTCTGCCATTTAGCTAACTCTCAGTATATGGACATGTTGGACTCATCTGCCATGTATCTAGAACTCTGTATATGGACATGTTGCACTACTCTCCCATGTAGCTACCTCGGCATACAGACATTTTGGACTCGTCTGCCATGTAGCTAGCTGTCTGCATATGGAAATATTGGACTCATCAGTCACGTTGCCAGGTGTATTTGTATGAACATGTTTTACTAATCTGCCTTGTAGCTGATACTCTGTGTATACACATGTTGGAATTATCAGCCATGTATCTAGCTTTCAGTATATGGACATGTTGTACTCATCCGCCTTGTTGCTAGTCCTCTATATATACACATGTTGGAATTATCTGCCCTATAGCTTGATCTCAGTATATGGACATGATGAACTCACTGCCATGTATCTAGAACTCTGTATATGGACATGTTGCACTATTCTCCCATGTAGCTACTTTGGTATAGGGACATTTTGGACTCGTCTGCCATGTAGCTAGCTCTCTCTATATGGAAATGTTGGACTCATCAGTCACGTTGCCAGCTCTCTGTGTATGAACATGTTAGACTCATCTGCCATGTAGCTAGTACTCTATATATGGCCATGTTAGACTACTCTGCCATGTAGCTAACTCTCATTATATGGACATGTTGGATTCCTCTGCCTTGTAGCTAGTACTCTGCATATTGACATGTTGGAATAAAGTGCCATGTAGCTAACTCTCAGTATATGGACATGTTGGACTCATCAGTCATATAGTCAGCTCTCTGTGTATGAAATTGTTGGACTCATCTGCCTTGTAGCTATTCCTCTATATGTACACATGTTGGACTCCTCTGCCATGTAGCAGTACTCTATATATGAACATGTTGGAATAATCTGCATTTAGCTAGCTCTCTGAATATGGACATTTTAGACTCATCATCCATGTAGCCAGCTCTCTGTGTATGAACATGTTGGACTCATCTATCATGAAGATAGCTCTCGGTATATATACAAATTGGACTCATCTAAAATGTATCTAGTACTCTATATATGGAAATGTTAGACTACCCTGCCATGTAGCTAGCTCTCAGTATATGGACATGTTGATCTCATCTGCCATGTAGCTATTACTCTCTAAATGGAAATGTTGGACTATGCCATTTAGCTAGCTCCCAGTATATAGTCACGTTGGTCACATCTGCCATGTAGCTAGAACTCTGTATATGCACAGGTTGCACTCCTTCTCCTTTTAGCTAACTCTGTATATGGACATTTTGGACTTGTCTGCTATGTAGCTATTTCTATGTATATAGATATGTTGAACTGATCTGCCATATACGTAGCTCTCTGTATATGCACACTATGGACTTGTTTGCCTGTAGGTAGCTCTCAGTATATGGACACGTTGGACTCATCTGCCATGTAGCTAGAACTCTCTATATGGACATGTTGCTCTACTCTGCCATGTAGCTAGCTCTCTGTATACGGACATTTTGGATTCATCTGCAATGTAGCTAGCTCTCTGTGTATTAACATGTTGGACTCATCTGCCATTTAGCTAGTAATCTATATATGGCCAGGTTGGACTCATCTGCGATGTAGCTAACTCTCATTATTTGGATATGTTGGGTTTATCTTCCATGTAGCTATGACTCTGTATAGGGACATGTTGGACAACTATGCCCTGTAACTAGCTCTCAGTATATGAACATGTTTGACTTATCTGCCATGTAGCTTGCTCTCAGCATATGGACATGTTGGACTCATCAGTCATGTAGCCAGCTCTCTGTGTATGAACATGTTGGACTCATCTGCCTTGTAGCTAGTCCTCTATATGTACACATGTTGGACTCATCTGCCATGTAGCTAATTCTCTATATATATACATGTTAAACTACTCTGCTGTATACCTATCTCTCAGTATATGGACATGTTGGGCTCATCTGCCATGAAGCTAGAACTCTTTATATGGACATGTTGGACTACTCTGCCATGTAGCTAGCTCTCTGTATATGGACATGTTGAATTCATCTGCCATGTAGCTAGTACTCTGTATATGGACATGCTAGAATACTCTCCCATGGAGCTACCTCTGTATATGGAAATTTTGGACTCTTCTGCCATGTAGCTATCTCTCTGTATATGGATATGTTGGACTGATCTGCCATATAGGTATCTCTCTATATATGATCATGTTGGACTATTCTGCCATGTAGCTAGCTCTCAGTATATGGACATATTGGATTCATCTGCCTTGTATCTAGTACTCTATATATACACATGTTGGACTACTCTGCCATGTAGCTAACTCTCAGTACATGGATATGTTTTACTCATCAGTCAAGTAGCCAGGTCTCTGTATATGAACATGTTGGACTCACCTGTCTTCTAGATAGTCCTCTATATGTACACATGTTGGACTCATCTGCCATGTAGCTAGTACTCTATATATGGACATGCTGGACTACTCTGCCATGTAGTTAGTACTCTGTATATGGACTCATTGGACTCATCGGCCCAGAAGCTAGTTCTCTATATATACACATGTTGGACTTATCTGCCATCTAGCTAGCTCTCAGTATATGGACATGTTGGACTCATTTTCCATGAAGCTAGAATGCTGTATATGGACATGATGGACTATTCTGCCATGTAGCCAGCTTTCTCTGTATGAACATGTTGGACTCATCTGCCTTGCAGCTAGTCTTCTATATATATACATGTTGGACTTCTCTGCCATGTAGCTAGCTCTCTGTCATGTAACTAGCTTTCTGTATATGGGCATGTTGTATTCATCAGCCATGTAGACAGCTTTCTCTGTATGAACATGTTGGACTCATCTGCCATGTACCTAGTACTCTATATATGGACATGTTGGACTACTCTGCCATGTAGCTAGCTCTCCATATATGGATATGTTGGACTGCTCTGCCATGTAGCTTGCTCTTAGTATATGGACATGTTGGACTCATCAGTCAGGTAGGCAGCTCTTTGTGTATGAACATGTTGGACTTATCTTCCTTGTAGTTAGTCCTGTATATGTACACATGTTGGACTCATCTGCCATGTAGCTAGTACTCTATATATGGACATGTTGGACAACAATGCAACATAGCTAACTGTCAGTATATTGACTTGTTGGACTCATTTGCCATGTAGCTAGTTCTCTCTATATGGACATGTTGGACTACTCTGCCGTGTAGCTAGTTCTCTCTATATGGACATATTGGATTCATCAGTCATGTAGCCTGCTCTCTGTGTATGAACATGTTGGAGTCATCTGCCTTGTAGCTAGTTCACTATATGTCCACATGTTGTACTCATCTGCCATGTAACTAGTACTCTATATATGGACATGATGGATTACTCTGCCATGAAGCTAACTCTCAGTACATGGACATGTTGGACTCATCAGCCATGTAGCCAGCTCTCTGTGTATGAACATGTTGGACTCATCTGCCATGTAGCTAGAAATCTGTATATGGACATTTTGTACTACTCTCCCTTGTAGCTACCTCTGTATACGGACATTTTGGACTCGTCTGCCATGTAACTAGCTCTCTGTACATTTATATGTGGACTGATCTGCCATGTAGGTAACTCTCTGCATATGATCATATTGGACTCATCTGCCATGTAGCTAGAACTCTGTAAATATACATGTTGCTCTACTCTGACATGAAGCTAGCTCTCTGTATGGGGATATTTTGGAATCGTCTGCCATCTAGCTAGCTCTCAATACATGGACATGTTGTATTCATTTGCCACGTAGCCAGCTCTCTGTGTATGAATATGTTGGACTCATTTGCCATGTAGCTAGTACTCTATATATGGACATGTTGGACTATTCTGCCATGTAGCTAGTACTCTATATATGGACATGTTGGACTAATCTGCCATGTAGCTAGTACTCTATATATGGACATGTTGGACTCATCTGTCATGTAGCTACTACTCTGTATATGTACATATTGGACTACTCTGCCTTGTAGCTAGTCCTCTATATATACACACGTTGGACTTATCTGCCATGTAGATAGCTTTCACTATATGGACACGTTGGATTCATCTTCCATGTAGCAAATAGTCTATATTTGGCCATGTTGAACAACTCTGCCATATAATTACTCTCAGTATATGGACATGTTGGACTCATCTGCCATGTAACTTGTACTCTATATGTGAACATGTTGGATGACTCTGCCATAAAGCTCACTCTCAGTATATGGATACATTGGAGTCATCTGTGGTTAGTTAGAACTCTGTATATGTACATGTTGTACTACTCTCCCAAGTTGCTACCTCTGTATAAAGATATGTTGGACTCACCTGCCATATAATTAGTACTTTAAATGTCGATATATTGCACTACTCTGCCATGTAGCTAACTCTCAGTATATTCACATGTTGAAAACCTCTGCCATGAAGCTAGAACTCTGTATGTGAACATGCTGGACTATACTGCCATGTAGCTAGTTTTCAGTATATGGACATGTTGGACCTGCCATGTAGCTAAAACTCTTTATATGGACATATTGGACAACTCTGCTATGTAGCTAGCTCTCTGCATAAGTACATGTTGGACTCATCAGCCATGTAGCCAGCTCTCTGTATATGAACATGTTGGACTCATCTGACAAGTAGCTAGCTCTCTGTATGTGGACATGTTGTATTACAATGCCATATGTATATGTACATGTAGGACACATCTACCTTGTATTTAGTCATCTATATATACACATGTTGGACTTATCTGCCATGTAGATTGCTCTCACTATATGGACGTGTTGGACTCATCTACCATGTAGCTAGTTCTCTGTATATGGACATAGTGTACTACTCTGCCATGTAGCTAGCTTTAAGTATATGGACATGTTGGACTCATCTGTATTGTAGCTAGTCCTCTATATATACACATGATGGATTTAACACCCATGTAGCTAGCTCTCTGTATATGGACACGCTGGACTCATCTGCCATGTAGCTAGTACTTTGTATATGGACATATTGGACTACTCTGCCATGTAGCTAACTCTCAGTATATTGACATGTTGCACTCATCAGTCATGTAGCCAGCTTTCTGTGTATGAACATGTTGGACTCATCTGCCTTGTAGCTAGTCCTCCATATATACATATGTAGGACTAATCTGCCATGTAGCTAGTACTCTATATATGGACATGTTGGATTACTCTGCAATGTAGTAACTCTCAGTATATGGATATGCTGGTCTCATCTGCCATGTAGTTAGTGCTCTGTATATGCACATGTTGGACTACTCTACCAACGAGCTAGCTCTCAGTATATGGATATGTTGGCCTCATCTGCCTTGTACCTAGATCTCTCTATATACACATGTGGGACTTCGTTACCATGTTGCTAACTCTCAGTATATGGACATGTTGGACTCATCAGCCATGTAGCTAGTTCTCTGTATATGCACATGTTGTACTACTCTCCCATATCGCTAGGTCTCAGTATATGGACACGTTGGACTCATCAGCCATGTAGCTAGAACGCTCTATATGGACATGTTGTACTACTTTCGCATGTAGCTTCCTATGTATACGGACATTTTGGACTAGTATGCCATGTAACTAGCTCTCTGTACATGTATATATATATATGTGGATTGATCTGCCATGTAGGTAACTTTCTGCTTATGATCCTATTGCATTTGTCTTCCATGTAGCTAGCTCTCAGTATATGGACATGTTGGACTCATTAGCCATGTAACTAGCTCTCTGTATATGGACTTGTTGGACTGATCTGCCATAAAGGTAGCTCTCTGTATATGAACATATAGAACTTCTCTTCCAGGTAGCTAGCTATCTGTATATTGACATGTTGGACTCATCAGCCATATAGCCAGCTCTCTCTTTATGAACATGTGGGAATCATCTGCCTTGTAGCTAGCCCTTTCTATATACACATGTTGGATTTATCAGCCATGTAGCTACCTCTCATTATATGGACATGTTGGACTAATCTGACTTGCTGCTAGCTCAAGGAGCTCTGGTAGCGTAGTGGTTACGAATCGGGCTGCGAACCTTAAGGTCAGCAGTTTGAAACTACCAGCCACTCCGCGGGAGAAAGATAAG
>NW_006408918.1:1417170-1422930 GCF_000296735.1 Chrysochloris asiatica
CATGTAGCTAGCTCTCAGTATATGGACATGTTGGACTCATTAGCCATGAAGCTAGCTCTCTGTATATAGACGTGTTAGACTGATCTGCCATGTAGCTAGCTCTCTGCATATGGATATGTTGGATTCCTCAGCCACATAGCCAGCTTTTTCTGTATGAACATGTTGGATTCATCTGCCTTGTAGCTAGTCCTCTCTTTATACACATGTTGGACTTCTCTGCCACTTAGCTAGCTCTCAGTATATGGACATGTTCGACTCATCTGCCATGAAGCTAGAACTCTGTATATGGAAATGCTGAACTACTCTGCCATGTAGCTAGGTCTCTGTATATAGACAAGTTGGACTCATCTGACTTGTAGCTAGAACTCTGCATATGGAAATGTTGCAATACCCTGCCATGTAGCAGGCTCTCTGTGTATGAACATATTGGACTTGTCTGCCATGTAGCTAGCTCTCAGTATATGGACATGTTGAACTCATTAGCCAGGTAGCTAGTACTCTTTGTAAGGACATGTTGGACTACTCTGTCATGTAGCTAGCTCTCAGTATATGGACACGTTGGACACATTTGCCATGTAGCTAGAACTCTGTATTTGGACATATTGGACTATTCTGCCATGTAGCTATCTCTCTGTATATAGACAAACGGGATTCATCTGCCTTGTAGCTAGAACTCTGTATATGGAAATGTTGCACTACCCTGCCATGTAACTAGCTCTCTGTATCTGTACAGTTTTGAATCGTTGGCCATGTAACTAGCACTCTGTACATGGATATATTGGACAGATCTGCCATGAAGGTAGCTCTGTGTATATGAACATATTTGACTTGTTTTCCATGTAGGTAGCTTCAGTGTATGGACATGTTGGAAACATCTGCCATGTAGCTACAACTCTGTATATGGACATGTTTGACTACTCTGCCATGTAGCTAGTTCTCAGTATATGGACACGTTGGACACATCTACGATGTAGCTAGAACTCTGTATATGGAAATGTTGCACTACCCTACTATGTAGGTAGTTTTCTGTATATGGACATTTTGGACTCTTCTGCCATGTAATTAGCTCACTGTACATAAATATGTTGGACTGATCTCCCAAGTAGGTAAATCTCTGTATATGAACATATTGGACTTGTCTGCCATGTAGCTAACTCTCAGTATATAGACATGTAGGACTCATCTGCCATGTAGTTAGTACACTGTATATGGACATGTTGGTCTACCCTGACATGTAGCTAGGTCTCTGTATATGAATATAATGGATTTGTCTGACATGTAGCTAGCTCTCAGTATTTGGACAAGTTGGATTCATATTCTTTGTAACTAGAGCTTTGTATATGGAAATGTTGAACTACCGTGCCATGTAGCTAGATCTCTTTATATAGACAAGTTGAACTCATCTGCCTTTTCACTAGAAATCTGTAAAATGAATTGTTGCACTAACCTGCCCTGTATCTAGTTCTCGGTATATGGACATTTTGGACTCATCTGCCATGTAAATAGCTCTCTGTACATGGATATGTTGGACAGATCTGCCAAGTAGGTAGCTCTCTGTACATGAATATATTGGACTTGTCTGTCATGTAGCTATATCTCAGTATATGCACATGTTGTACTCATCTGCCATATAGCAAGTACTCTGTATATGGACATGTCAGACTGATATGCCATGTAGCTAGCTCTCAGTATATCGACAAGTTGGACTCACCTGCCTTGTAGCTAGAACTCTGCATATGGAAATGTAGCACTACCCTGCCATGAAGCTAGGTCTCTGTATACAGATAAGTTGGACTCATCTGCCATGTAGGTAGTACCCTGTATATGGACATGTTGCACTACCCTGCCATATAGCTAGCTCATTGTATATAGACAAGTTGGATTTATCTGCTTTGTAGCTAGAATTCTATAAAAATATTTCACTAACCTAACATGCAGCTACCTCTCTGTATATGTACATTTTGGACTCATCTACCATGTAACTACCTCTCTTTACATGTATATGTTGTACTGCTCTGCCAAGTAGGTAGCGCTCTACATATGAACATACTGGATTTGTCTGTCATGTAGCTAGCTCTCTGTACCTGGATATGTTGTACTAATCTGCCAAGTAGGTTGCTCTCTGTATATGAACATATTGAAATTGTCTGCCATGAAGCTAGCACTCAGTAAATGGACATGTTGGACTCATCTGCCATCTAGCTAGTACCCTTTATATGGACATGTTGGACTACTCTGCCATGTAGCTAGTTCTCAGTATATGGACAAGTTGGACTTATCTGCCTTGTAGCTAGAACTCTGTATATGGAAATGTTGGTTGACCCTGCCATGTAGCAAGCTCTCTGTATATGGATATTTTGGACTCGTCTGAACATGCAGCTATCTCACTGTAAATGGATATGTTGGACTGATCTGCCAAGTAGTTGGCCCTTGTATATGGTCATATGGACTTGTCTGCCATGTAACTATCTCTCGGTATGTGGACATTTTGGACACATCTTCCATGTAGCTAGAACTCTGTATATGGACATGTTGGACTACTCTGCCATGTAGCTATCTCTCTGTATATAGACAAGATGGACTCATCTGCCTTGTAGCTAGAACTCTGTATATGGAAATGTTGCACTACCCTGCCATGTCGCTAGCTCTCTTTATATAGACACATTGAATTCATCTGCCTTGTACCTAGAACTCTCTATATAGAAATGTAGCAATAAGTCTCATGCAGCTTGGTCTCTTTATATTGACATTTTGGACTCATCTGCCTTGTAGCTAGAAGCTTGTATTGGAAACGTTGCACTACCCTGCCATATAGCTAGATCTCTCTATATGAGCATATTGGACTTGTCTGCCATGTAGCTAGTTCTCAGTATATGTTGCACTCATCTGTGTTGTAGCTAGTACCCTGTATATGGACATTATGGATTACTCTGCCATGTAGTTAGCTCTCAGGTTATGGATTCATTGGACACATCTGCCATGTAGGTAGAACTCTGTATACGGAAATGTTGTATTACCCTGCCACGTAGCTAGCACTCTGTATATGAACGTATTGGACTTGTCTGCAATGTAGTTAACTCTCTGTATATGGACATGTTGGACTCATTAGCCAGGTAGCCAGTACTTTTTATATGGACATGTTGGACTACTCTGTCATGTATCTAGCTCTTAGTATATAGGCATTTTGGACTCGTCTGCCATATAGCTTGAATTCTGCATATGGACATCTTGGACTCATCTGCCATGTAGCTATTACCCAGTATATGGATTCTTTGGACTACTCTGTCATGTAGCTAGCTCTCAGTCTATGGATTCGTTGGACACATCTGCCATGTAGGTAGAACTCTGTATATGGAAATGTTGCACTACTCTGGCAAGTAGCTAGCTTTCTGTATATGAACATGTAGGACTTGTCTGCCATGTAGCAGACTCTCAATATATGGACATGTTAGACTCTTCTGCCATGTAGCTAGAACTCTGTATATGGAAGTGTTGCACTACTGTGCCATGTAGCTAGCTCTCAGTATATGGTCATGTTGGACTCATCTACCATGTAGCTAGTACACTGTATATGCACATGTTGGACAACTGTGCCATTTAGCTAGCTCTCTGTATATGGACTTGCCTGCCAAGTAGCTAGCTCTCTGTACATGGACAGGTTGGACTTATCTGCCATGTAGCTCAAAGTCTGTATAAAGAAATGTTGCACTACTCTGCCATGTAGGTAGCTCTCTGTATATGAAAATATTGGACTTGTCTGCCATGAAGCTAGCTCTCCCTATATGGACATGTTGACCTCATCAGGCATGGAACCAGTTCTCTCATTATGATCACGTTGGACTCATCTACCTTGTAGCTAATCCTCTATGTATACACATGTTGGACTCATCTGACATGTATTTAACTCACAGAATATGGACATGTTGGACTCATCTGCCATGTAGCTAGAAGTCTGTATATGGAAATGTTGCACTACTCTGTCATGTAGCAAGCTCTCAGTATATGGACATTTTGGATTCGTCTGCCATGTAACTAGCTCTCTGTGCATGGATATGTTGGAATCATCTGCCATGTAAGTAGATCTCTGTATATGAACATATTGGACTTTTCTGCCATGTCGCTAGCTCTCTGTATATGGACATATTGGACTCATCAGCCATGTAGCCAGATCTGTCTTTTTGAACATGTTGGACTCATCTGCCTTGTAGATAGTCCTCTATATATACATATCTTGGACTCATCTGCATGTAGCTAACTCTAAGTATATGGACATGTTGGGCTCATCTGACATGTAGCTAGTACTCTGTATATGGACACGTTGAACTCATCTGTCATGTAGCTCTAACTCTGTATTTGGAATTGTTCCACGACTCTGCCATGTAGCTAGCTTTCTGTATATGAACATTTTGTACTCTTTGGCATTGTAGCTAGCTCTTGTGTATGGATATGTTGGACTGATCTGCCATGTCGTTAGCTTTCTCTATATGATCATATTGGATTTGTATGCCATGTAGCTAGCTCTCTGTATATGGAAATGTTGGACTCATCAGCCATGTAGCCAGCTGTCTCTGTATGAATATATTGGACCCATCTGCCTGGCAGCTAGTCCTCTACATATACACATGTTGGGCTCATCTGCAATGTAGCTAAGTCTCAGTATATGGACATGTTGGACTCATCTGCCTTGAAGTTAGTACTCTGTATAGAGACATGTTGGACTACTCTGCCATGTAGCTAGCTCTCAGTTCATGGACTCATTGGACTCATCTGCCATTTAGCGAGAACTCTGTATATGTAATGTTGCACTACTCTACCATGTAGCCAGTTCTCTGTGTATGGACATTTTGGACTCATCGGCCAAGTAGCTAGCTCTCTCTATGGATATGTTGGATTGATCTGGCATGTAGCTAGCTCGCTTTATATGGACAGGCTGGACTCATGAGCAATGTTGCCAGCTCTTTCTGTATGAACATGTTGGACTCATCTGCCTTGTTGCTAATCGTCTGTATAGACACATGAACATATAGGACTCATCAGTCATGCAGTCAGCTCTCACTGTGTGAACATGTTGGACTCATCTGCCTTGAGCAAGTCCTCTATATATACACATGTTGGACTAATCTGTCATGTACATAACTCTCAGTATATGGTTATGTTGGACTTATCTGACCTGTAGCTACAACTCTGTATATGGAAATGTTGCATTACTCTGCCACGTAGCTAGCTCTCTGTATATGGACACGTTGGACTCATCTGCCATGTATCTAGAACCCTGTATATGGAAATGTTGCACTACTGTGCATTGTAGCTACCTCTCAGTATATGGACACGTTGATATCATCTGCCATTTAGCTAGAACTGTATATATGGAAATGTTGCAATACTCTGCCATGTTGCTAGCTCTCTCTATATGGACACATTGGACTCATATACCATGTAGCTAGAACTCAGTATATGGAAAGGTTGCACTACCTGCCATGTAGCTAGTACTCTGTATATGGAAAGGTTGTACTACTCTGCCATGGAGCTAGCTCTCTGTATATTGACATTTTGGACTCGTCTTCCATGTTGCTAGCTCTCTGTGCATGGATATGTTGTAGTGATCTGCCATGTATGTAGCTTTCCATATATGAACATAGTGGACTTCTCTGCCATGTAGCTTGTTGTTGTTGTCAGGTGCCATCGAGTCGGAACCGACTCATAGCGACTCCATGCACAGCAGAACG
The DNA here is from genome assembly GCF_000296735.1 of Chrysochloris asiatica. NCBI lineage: Eukaryota > Metazoa > Chordata > Mammalia > Afrosoricida > Chrysochloridae > Chrysochloris > Chrysochloris asiatica. The sequence goes on from NW_006408918.1 coordinate 1,422,897, forward strand.
AAACAATGTTCGATCCTGGGCCAACCTCACCACC
>NW_006408918.1:1425815-1426898 GCF_000296735.1 Chrysochloris asiatica
ATATAGGACTTTTCTGCCATGTAGCTATCTCTCAGTATACGAACATGTAGGACTCCTCAGCCATGTAGCCAAATCTCTGTGTATGAACATGTTGGACTCATCTGCCTTGTAGCTAACTCTCAGTATATGGACATGTTGGATTCATCTGCCATGTAGATAATAATCTGTATATGGACATTTTGGACTATCCTGCCATGTAGCTAGCTCTCGGTATATGGACATGTTGGACTCAATCTGTCATGTAGCCAGCTGTCTATGTATGAACATGTTGGACTCATCTGTCTTGTAGTTAGCCCTCTAAATAGACACATGTAGGATTCATCTGCCATGTAGGTATAACTCTCTATATGTTAATGTTGCACTATTCTGCCATGTAGCTAACTCTCTGTATATGGGCAATTTGGACTCAACTGCCATACAGCTAGCTCTCTGTACATGGATATGTTGGACTGATTGGACATGTAAGTAACTCTCTGTATAGGAACATATTGGACTTGTCTGCCATGAAGCTAGCTCTCTGTATACGGACATGTTGGACTCATCAGCCATGTAACCAGCTCCCTGAGTATCAACATGTTGGACTCATCTAACTTGTAGTTAGACCTCTAAATATATACATGTTGGATTCATCTGCCATGTAGCTATCTCTTAGTATAAGGACATGTTTGAATACTCTGCCATGTAGCTAGTACTCTTTACGTGGACATGTTGGACTACTCTGCCATTTAACTAGCTCTCAGTATATGTACACGGTGTATTCATCTGCCATGTACTAGAGTTCTTTATATGGAAATGTTGCACTACTCTGCCACGTAGCTAGCTCTCTATATATGGGCACATTGGACTCATCTGCCATGTATCTAGAACCCTGTATATGGAAAAGTTGTGCTACTCTGCATTGTAACTAGCTCTCAGTATATGGACACGTTGATATCATCTGCCATTTAGCTAGAACTGTCTATATGGAAATGTTGCAATACTCTGCCATGTTGCTAGCTCTCTATATATGGACACATTGGACTTATATACCATGTAGTTAGAACTCAGTATATGGAAATGTTGCACTACTCTGCCATGTAGCTA
>NW_006408918.1:1427459-1430203 GCF_000296735.1 Chrysochloris asiatica
ATGGAAATGATGGAGTGAAATGACATGTAGGTAGCTCTCTGTATATGAACATGCTGGATTTCTCTGACATGTAGCTATCTCTCAATATATGGACATGTTGGACTCGTCACCCATGGAGCCAACTGTCTGTTTATGAACATGTTGTACTCATCTGCCATGTAGCTAGACCACTAAATATAAACATGTTGGAATCCTCTTCCATGTATATAACACTCAATATATGAAGAAGTTGGACTCATCTGATATGTAGCTAGTACTCTTTACATGGACATATTGGAGTACTCTGCCATGTAGCTACCTCTCAGTATATGGGCACGTTTGATTCATCTGCCATGTAGCTAGAACTCTGTATATGGAAATGTTGCACTACTCTGCCATTTATCTAGTACTCTGTATATGGACATGTTGTACTACTCTGCCATGGAGACACATTGGACTCATTTGCCATGTAGCTAGAACTCTGTATATGGAAATGTTGTACAACACTGCCATGTAGCTATCTCTCTGAGTATGGGCATTTTGGACTCGTCTGCCATGTAGCTAGCTCTCTGTACATGGATATGTTGGACTGATCTGCCATATAGGTAGCTCTCTGTATATGAAGATATTGGACTTGTCTGCCATGTAGCTAATCCTCTAAATATAAATATGTTGGACTCATCTGCCATGTAGCTAACACTAAATTTATGAACATGTTGGACTCATCTGCCATGTAGCCAGCTCTCTGTGCACGAACATGTTGGACTCATCTGCCTTGTAGCTAACACTCAGAATATATATATGTAGGACTGATCTGGCATGTAGCTAACTCTCAGTATATGGACATGTTGGACACATTGGGCATGTAGCTAGAACTCTATATATGGACATGCTTGACTACTCTGCTATGTAGCTAGCTCTCAGTATATGGACACGTTGGACTCACCTGCCATATAGCTAGAACTCTGTATATGGAAATGTTGCACTGCTCTTCCATGTAGTTTGCTCTCTGTATATAGATATTTTGGACTCGTCTGCCATGTAGCTAGCTCTCTCTGTGCATGGATATGTTAAACTGATCTGTCATGTAGATAGCTCTCTGTATAGGAACATATTGGACTTGTCTGTCATGTAGGTAGCTCTCAGTATATGGACATTTTGTACTCTTCAGCCATGTAGCTTGCTCCCTGTGTATGAGAATGTTGGACTCACCTGCCTTGTAGCTCATCCTCTATATATACACATGTTGGACTCATCTGCCATGTAGCTAGTACTCTTTATATGGACATGTTGGACTACTCTGTCATGTAGTTAGCTCTCTGTATATGGACACGTTGGACTCATCTGCTATGTAGTTAAAACTTTGTATATGGAAATGTTGCACTACTCTGCCATGTAGCTAGCTCTCTATACATGGACAAGCGGGACTCATCTGCCTTGTACCTAGAACTCTGTATATGGAAATGTTGCACTGTTCTGCCATGTAGCTAGCTCTCTGTATATGGACATTTTGGAATCATCAGCCATGTAGCTAGATCTCTATGTAGGGATATGTTTGGCTGATCTGCCATGTAGCTGTCTCTCTATATATGAAGGTATATACTGTGTTCATACACAGAGAGCTGGCTACATGACTGATGAGTACAACATTTCAATATACAGAGAGCTAGCTACATGACAGCAAGTGCAATATGTTCATATACACAGAGCAAGATACATGGCAGAACAGTCTAACATATCCATAGACAGAATGCTAGTTACATGGCAGACGGGTAAAAAATTTCCCTACACAGAGAGCTAGCTACATGACAAATAGTGTCTCATTTCCATATACAGAGGTCTAGCTATATGATAGATGATTCTAATGTGTCCATATACAATTAGTTAGCTACATGGCAGAGTAGTCCAACATGTCCATATAAAGAGTACTAACTAAATGGCAAATGGCTCCAACATATCCACAAACTGAGAGTTAGCTACATGGCAGATAAGTCCAACATGTGCATATATAGAGGACTAGTTACAAGGCAGATGAAGCCAATATGTCCATATACTGAGAGTTAGCTACATGGCTCATGAGTCCAACATGTCAATATACAGATAACTAGGTATGTTGCAGACAAATTCGATATGTTCATACACAGAGAGCTACCTATATGGCAGATCAGTCCAACATATCCATGCACAGAGAGCTGTCTACATTTCATACGAATCCCAAATGTCCATATACAGAGAGCTAGCTACATGGTAGAGTAGTGCAACATGTCTATATACAGAGTACTAGCTACATGGCAGATGAACCCAACGTGTCCCTATACAACGAGCTAGCTACATGGCAGAGTAGTCCAACGTGTCCAAATACAGAGTACTAGCTACATGGCAGATGGGTCCAACATATCAATATACTGAGAGTTTGTTACATGGCAGATGATTCCAACATGCGTATATAAAGAGGACTAGCTACAAGGCAAATTAGCCCAAGATGTTCATACAAAAATATCTGGCAACATGGCTGATCAGTCCAACATATCCATGCACAGAGAGCTAGCTACATAGCAGATGAGTCCAAAATGTTCATATACTGAGAACTTGCTACATGGCAGAGCAGTGAAACATTTCCATATACAGATTTCTAGCTACATGTCAGATGACTCCAAGGTGTCCATATACTGAGAGCTAGCTACATGGCAGAGTAATCCAATATGTCCATATAGAGAGTACTAGCTAAATGGCAGATGAGGCCAACATGTCCATATTCTGAGAGT
>NW_006408918.1:1431380-1434084 GCF_000296735.1 Chrysochloris asiatica
AAATGTCCATACACAGAGAGCTAGCTCCATGGTAGAGTAGTGCAACATTTCCATATACAGAGTTCTCACTAAATGGCAGATGAGTCCAATGTGTTCCCATACAGAGAGCTAGCTACCTGGCAGAGGAGTCCAATGTGTCCAAATACAGAGTACTAGTTCCATGTCATATGGGTACAACATGTCCATATACTGAAAGTTAACTACATGGCAGATGAGTACAACATGTGTGTATATAGACGACTAGCTGCAAGGCAGATAAGTCCAACATGTTCATACAGAGAGAGCTGGCTACATGGCTGAAGAGCACAATATGTCCATATGCAGAGAGCTAGCTTCATGGCAGACAAAGCCAATATGTTCATATACAGGAAGCTACGTACAAGGCAGATCCAAACAACATATCCATGCACAGAGACCTATCTACATGGCATACAAGTCCAAAATGTCCATATTCAGAGAGATGGTTACATGGCAGAGTAGTGCAACATTTCCATGTACAGGGTACTAGGTACATGGCAGATGAGTCCAACATGTCCATATACTGAGAGTTAGCTACCTGGCAGATGATTCCAACATGTGTATATATAGAAGACTAGCTACAAGGCAGATGAGTCCAACATGTTCATGTTCATACAGAGAGAGCTGGCTACATTGCTTATGAGTCAAATATATCCATATACAGAGAGATAGCCACATGGTAGACAAGTACAACATGTTCATATACAGAGAGCTACCAACATGGCAGATCAGTCCAACATATCCATGGACAGAGACCTAGCTACATGGCAGACAAATCCAAAATGTTCATATACAGAGAGCTTGCTACATGGCAGAGTAGTGCAACATTTCCATATATAGAGTTGTAGCTACATGGCAGATGAGTGCAATATGTTCATATACTGAGAGCTAGCTACATGGCAGAGTCATCCAAAATTTCCATATACAGAATAATAGCAACATGTCAGATGAGTCCAACATATCCATATACTGATAGTTAGATACATGGCAGATTAGTCCAACAAGTGTATATATAGAGGACTTGTTCAAGGCAGATGAATCTAACATGTTCATACAGAGAGATGGTTATATGGCTGATGAGTCCAACATGTCCATATACAAAGAGCTAGCTACATGGCAGACAAGTCGAATATGTTCAAATACAGTGAGGTAACTACATGGAAGATCAGTGCAACATATCCATGAATAGTGAGCTAGCTACATGTCAGTAGAGTGCAAAATGTCCATATACAGAGAGCTAGCTACATGGCAGAGTAGTGCAACCTTTCCAAATACAAACTTCTACCTACATGGCAGATGAGTCCAATGTGTCCATATACTGAGATCTAGTTACTTGGCAGAGAATCCAACATGCCCATATACAGAGTACTAGCTTAAAGGCAGATGAGTCCACAATGTCAATATGCTAAGAGTTAGCTACATGGCAGATGAGTCCAACATGTGTATATATAGAGGACTAGCTACAAGGCAGATGAGTCCAATGTGTTTATACAGAGAGAGTTGGCCACATGGCTGATGAGTCAAACATGTCCATTTACAGAGAGCTAGCTACATGTCAGACAAGTCCAAAATGTCCATATACAGAGAGCTAGCTACAGAGCAGATGATTTCAACGAGTCCATATACTGACAGCTAGCTACATGGCAGAATCATCCAACATTTCCATATACAGAGTACTAGCTACATGGCTGATGAGTCCAACATGTACATATGCTGAGAGTTAGCTACATTACAGATGAGTCCAAAATGTGAATATATAGAGGACTAGCTACAAGCAGATGAGTCCAACATGTTCATACACAGAGAACTGGCTGCATGGCTGATAAGTCCAACATATCCATGTATAGAGAGCTAACTACAAGGCAGACAAGTCCAATATGTTCATATACTGAGGGCTACCTATATGTCAGATTAGTCCAACATATGCATGCACAAAGAGGAGAAGAGTCCAAAATGTCCAAATACAGAGAGTTAGCTATATTGCAGAGTTGTACAACATTTCCGTATACAGAATACTAGCTATATGGCAGATGAGTCAAACGTGTCCATATACTGAGATCTAGCTACATGGCAGAGTAGTCCAATATGTCCATATACATTGTACTAGCTACATGGCTGATGAGACCTACATGTCCATATACTGAACGTTAGATACATGGAGGATGAATCCAACATGTGTATATATAGAGACTAGCTATAAGGCAGATGAGTACATCATGTTTATACAGAGAGAGCTGGCTAAATGGCTGATGAGTCCAACATGTCCATATACAGAGAGCTAGCTACATGGCAGAGTAGTATAACCTGTTCATATACAGAGTACTAGATACATGGCAGATGAGTTCAACATGTCCATATACTGAGTGTTAGCTACATGGTAGATGAGTCCAACATGTGAATATATAGAGGACAAACTCAAGGCAGATGAGTACATCGTATTCATATAGAGAGAGCTGGCTGTATGACAGAAGAGTTCAACATGTCCATATACAGAGAGTTAGCTATATTGCAGAGTTGTGCAACATTTCCTTATACAGAATAATACCTTCATGGCAGATGAGTCCAACGTGTCCATATACTGAGATCTAGCTACATGGTAGCGTAGTGGTTACGAATCGGGCTGCGAACCTTAAGGTCAGCGGTTCGAAACTACCAGCCGCTCCGCGGGAGAAAGATGAGGCTTTCT
>NW_006408918.1:1434459-1435910 GCF_000296735.1 Chrysochloris asiatica
CAAAATGTCCACATACAGTGAGCTAGCTACATGGCAGAGTAGTGCAACAGTTTCATATAGAGAATACAAGCTCCATGGTAAATGAATACAACGTGTCCATATACTGAGAGCTAGTTACATGACAGAGTTGTACAGCATGTTCATATACAGAGTACTAGTTACAAGACAGATGAGTCCAATATGTCCATATACAGAGAGAAAACTACAAGGCAGATAAGTTCAACATGTGTATATATAGAGGACTAGCTACAAGGAACCTGAGTCAAACATTTTCATAAAGAGAACTGGCTACATGGCTAATGAGTTCAATATGTCCATATACTGATAGTTAGCTACATGGCAGACAAGTCCAATATGTTCATATGCAGAGAGCTACCTATGTGGCAGATGAGTCCAACATAGCCATGCACAGAGAGTTAGCTATATGGCAGACGAATCCAAAATGTCCATGTACAGAGAACTAGCTACATCGAAGAGTAATGAAACATTCCCATATACATAGTAGTAGATACATGCAGATGAGTCCAACATGTGATTTTTTTAGAGGGCTAGCTAAAAGTCAGATGAGTCCAACAGATTCATACATAGAGAGCTAGCTACATGGCTGATGAGTCCAATATAGCCATATACTGAGAGGTAGCTACATGGCAGATGAGTCCAACATGTTTATATATAATGGACTAGCTACAATGCAGATGAGTCCAAAATGTTCGTATAGAGAGAGCTGGCTATACGGCTGATAATTCCAACATGTCCATATACAGAGCTCTAGCTACATGGCAATCAAGTCCGATATGTTCATATACAGAGAGCTACCTACATGGCAGATCAGTCCAACATATCCATACACAGAAAGCTAGCTACATGGTAGAAAAGGATAAAATGTCCACATACAGAGATCTAACTACATAGCACAGTACTTCAACATTTCCATATACAGATTTAGAGCTACAAGGCAGATGAGTCTAACATATTATTACAGAGAGAGCTGGCTACATGACTGGTGGGTCCAACATATAGAGATATAGAGAGAGCTACATACATGGGAGATCAGTCCAACATATCCATTCACAGAGAGCTACCTACATGGCAGACGAGTCCAAAATGTCCGTATACAGAGAGCTAGCTACCTGACAGACAAGTCCAATATGTTCATATACAGAGAGCTACCTACATTGCAGATCAGTCCAACACATCCATGAACAGAGAGCTATCTACATGGTAGACGAGTCCAAGATGTCCATATCCACAGAGCTAATCACATGTCAGAGTAGTGCAACATTTCCATATACAGAGTTCTAGCTCCATGGCAGATGATTCCAAAGTGTCTTTATACTGAGAGCTAGCTACATGGCAGAGCATTCCAACATTTCCATATACAGAGTAGTAGCTACATGGCAGGTGAGACCAAAGTGTCCATAAACTGATAGCTAGCTACATGCAGAGTAGTC
>NW_006408918.1:1436023-1443464 GCF_000296735.1 Chrysochloris asiatica
GTATTCATACAGAGAGAGCTGGCTGCATGGCAGACGAGTTCAACATGTCCATATACATAGAGCTAGCTCAATGGCAGACAAGACTAATATGTGCCTGTATAGAGAACGACCTACATAGAAGATCAGTCTAACATATCCATGCACAGAGAGCTAGCTACTTGGCAGACGAATCCAAAATGTCCATATACAGAGAGCTACCTACATGACAGACAAGTCTAAAATGTCCATATACACAGAGCTAGCTACATGGCAGAGAAGGGCAACATTTCCATATACAGAGTACTAGGTACATGTCAGATGAGTGCAATATGTCAATATTCTGAGAGTTATCTACTAGGCAGATGAGCCAAACATATCCATATACAGAGAACTCGCTACATGGCAGATGTGCCCAACATGTCCACATACTGAGAGTTAGCTACATGGCAGATGAGTCCAACATGTGAATATATAGAGGACTAGCTACAAGTCAGATGAGTCCAACATGTTCATACAGAGAGAGCTGGCTACATGGCTTATAAGACCAACATGTCGATATACAGAGAGGTAGCTATATGGCAGACAAGTCCAATATGTTCATATAGAGAGAGGTACCTATATGTCAGATCAGTCCAACATATTCATGCCCACAGAGTTAACTACATGGCAGATGAGTCCAAAATATCCATATACATAGAAGTAGCTACATGGCAAAGTAGTGCAACATTTCTTTATACAGAGTTCCTGCTACATGGCAAATGAGTCCAACATGTCGATATACTGAGATTTAGCTACATGGCAGAGTAGTCCAACATGTCCATATACAGGGTACTAGCAACATGGCAGATTAGTCCAACATGTCCATATACTGAGAGCTAGCTACATGGAAGACAAGTCCAACATGTGTAAATATAGTGGACTAGCTACAAGGCAGATGAGTCCAACATGTGTATATATAGAGTAAAAGTTACAAGGCAGATGAGTCCAACATGTTCATACTGAGAGAGCTTGCTACATGCCTGATGAGCCCAACATATCCATATACAGAGAGCTCGTTATAAGGCAGGCAAGTCCAATAGGTTCATATACAGAGAGCTACCTATATGTTAGATCAGAACAATATATCCATGCACAGAGAGCTAGGTACATGGCAGATGAGTCCAAAATGTCTAAATGCAGAGAGCTAGCTACATGGCAGAGTAGTGCAACATTTCCGTATACAGAGTTCTAGCTAAATGGAAAATGAGTCCAACGTGTCTATATACAGAGATTTAGCTAAATGTCAGAGTAATCCAATATGTTAATATACAGTGTACTAGCTACAAGGCAGATGAATACAACATGTCCATATACTGAGTGTTAGCTACATGGCAGATGAGTCCAGCATGTATATATATTGAGATCTAGCTACAAGGCAGATGAGTATAGCATGTTAATTTAGAGAGAGCTGGCTGCATGGCAGACAAGTCCAACATTTCCATTTTCAGAGACCTAGTAACATGGCAGACAAGTCCAATATGTTCATATACAGAGAGCTACCTAAAGGACAGACCAGTCTAACATATATATATATGCACAGAGAGTTGGTACTTGGCAGAAGAGTCCAAAATGTCCATATACTGAGAGCTAGCTACATGGCAGAGTAGTGCAACATTTCCTTATACAGAGTACTAGGTACATGGCAGATAAGTCCAACTTGTCAATATTCTGAGAGCTAGCTACATGGCAGAGTAGTCCAACATGTCCATATACAGAGTACTATCTACATGGCAGATGAATTCAACATGTGTATATATAGAGATCTAGCTACAACGCAGATGAGTCCAACAAGTTGATACAGAGATAGCTGGCTGCATGGCAGAGGAGTCCAACCTTTCCATATACAGAGACCTAGCTACATGGCAGACAAGTCTAATATGTTCCTATACAGAGAACTATCTACATGGAAGATGAGTCCAACATATCTATGCACAGAGAGCTAGCTACTTGGCAGAAGCTTCGAAAATGTCCATATACAGAGAGCTAGCTACATGACAGAGTGGTGCAACATTTCCATATAAAGAGTTTTAGCTTCATGGCAGATGAGTCCTAGGTGTCCATATATTGAGAGCTAACTACATGGTAAGTAGTCCAACATGCCCATATACAGAGTACTAACTACATGACAGATCAATTCACCTTTTCCACGTACTGAGACTTAGCTACATGGTAGATGAGTCCAACATATGAATATTTACAGGGCTAGCTACAAGGCAGATGGGTCCCACATATTCATACACAGAGTGCTGGCTACATGGCTGATGAGTCCAACATGTCCATATACAGAAAGCTAGCTACATGGCTGTCAATTCCAAAATGTACATATACAGAGAACTAGCTAAATGGCATATGATTCCAATGTGTCGATATACTGACAGCTAGCTACATGGCAGAGTCGTCCAACATTCCCATATACAGAGTACTAGCTACATGGCAGAGTTGTCCAACATGGCCATATACTGAGAGTTAGCTACATGGCAGATGAGTCCATCATGTTTATATATAGTGGACTAGCTACAAGGCAAATGAGTCCAAAACGTTCAAACAGAGAGAGCTGGCTACATGGCTGATAAGACCAACATGTCCCTGTACAGAGCTCTAGCTTCAAATCAGACAAGTCGGATATTTTCATATACAGAGAGCTACCTATATGGCAGATCAGTCCAACATATCCATACACAGAAAACTAGCTACATGGCAGAAATGTATAAAATGTCCACATACAGAGATCTAGCTACATGGCACAGTACTGCAACATTTCCATATACAGAGTTATAGCTACATGGCAGATGAGTCCATCGTGTCCATATACTGAGAGCAACAACATGGCAGAGTATTCCAACATGTGTGTATATCACAGACTAGCTACAAAGCAGACGAGTCCAACATATTTTTACAGAGAGAGCTGGCTACATAACTGGTGGGTCCAACATGTCCATATAGAGAGAGCTACATACATAAGACATCAGTCCAACATATCCATGCACAAAGAGCTACCTACATGGCAGGTGCGTCCAAAATATCCATATAAAGAGAGCTACCCACATGTCAGAGTAATGCAATATTTCCATATACAGAGTTCTAGCTACATGGCAGATGAAACCAACGTGTCCATATACTGAGAGCTAACTACATGGCAGAGCAGTGCAACATTTCCATATACAGAGTAGTAGCTACATGGCAGATGAGTCCAAGGTGTCCATAAACTGAGAGCGAGCTACATGGCAGAGTAGTCCAACCTGTCCATATACAGAGTACTAGCTATATGGCAGATAAGTCCAACATGTCCATATACTGAGTGTTAGCTACATGGCAGATGAGTCCACCATGTGTATATATAGAGGACAAGCACAAGGCAGATGAGTCCAACATATTCATACAGACAGAGCTGGGCGCATGGCAGATGAGTCCAACATGTCCATTTACAGAGAGCGGGCTAAATGGCAGAGAAGTCTAATATGTGCCTATACAGAGAACTACCTACATGGAAGATCAGTCCAACATATCCATGCACAGAAAGCTAGCTACTTCGCAGATGAGTACAAAATGTCCATATACAGAGAGGTACCTACATGGCAGACTTGTCCAAAATGTCCATATACACAGAGCTAGCTACATGGCAGAGTAGTGCAACATTTACATATACAGAGTACTAGGTACATGGCACATGAGTCCAACGTGTCAATATTCTGAGAGTTATGTACTAGGCAGATGAGTCCAGCATGTCCATATACAGAGTACAAATTACATGGCAGTTGAATCAAACATGTCCATATACTGAGAGTGAGATTCAAGGCAGATGAGTCCAACATGTGTATATATAGATGACTAGCTACAAGTCAGGTGAGTCCAACATGTTCATACAGAGAGAGCTGGCTACATGGCTGATGAGTCCAACATGTCCATATACAGAGAGCTAGCTATATAGCAGACAAGTCCAATATGTTCATATACAGAGAGATACCTATATGTCACATCATTCCAACATATCCATGCACAGAGAGCTAGCTACTTGGAAGACGAGTCCAAAATGTCCATATACATACAACTAGCTACATGCAGAGTAGTGCAACATTTCCGTATACAGAGTTCCAGCTACATGCATATGAGTCAAACGTGTCGATATACTGAGGTCTAGCTACGTGGCAGAGTAGTCCAACATTTCCATGTACAGAGTTCTAGCTACATGGCAGATGATTCCAAAGTGTCCATATACTGAGAGCAAGCTACATGGCAGAGAAGTCCAACATTTCCATATACAGAGTACTAGCTACATGGCAGATGAATCCAATGTGTCCATAAATAGATAGCTTGCTACATGGCCGAGTAGTCCAACATATCCCTATACAGAGAGCTAGCTATATGGTAGACAAATCCAATATGTTCATATACAGAGAGATACCTATATATGAGATGTGTCCAACATATCAAGGCACAGAGAGCTATCTACATGGCGCAGGAGTCCAAAATGTCCATATACAGAAAGCTAGCTACATGGCAGAGTAGTGCAACATTTAGAAATACAGAGTTCCCTCTATATGGTAGATAAGTCCAACGTGTTCGTATACAGGGAGCTAGCTACATGGCAGACAAGTATAAAATGTACATATAGAGAGAGCTAGCTACATGGCACATGATTCCAATGTGTACATATAATGAGAGCTAGCTACATGACAGAGTCACCCAAAATTCCATATATAGAGTACAAGCTACATGGCAGATGAGTCAATCATGTCCATATACTGAGAATTAGCTACATGGCAGATGAGTCCACCATGTGTATATATAGAGGACTACCTACAAGGCAGTTGAGTCCATCATGTTCATAAGGAGAGAGCTGGCTGCCTGGTTTATGAGTCCAACATGTATATAAACAGAGAGCTAGCTATATGGCAGACAAATCTAATATGTTCATATACAGAGAGATACCTATATGTCAGATCAGTCCAACATATCCATACACAGAGAGGTAACTACATGGCAGATGAGTCCAAATTGTCCATATACAGAGAGCTAGCTATATGGCAGATTAATGCAACATTTCCCTATACAGAGTTATAGCTACATGGCAGATGAGTCCTAGGTGTCCATATACTAAGAGCTAACTACATGGCAGAGTAGTCCAACATGTCCATATACAGAGTACTAGCTACATGGCAGATGAGTCCAACATGTCCATATACTGAGAGATAGTTACATGTTAGAGGAGTCTAACATGTGAATATATAGAGTAATAGCCTCAAGGAAGATGAGTCCAACATGTTTATACAGAGAAAGCTGGCTACATGGCTGATGAGTCCAACATGTCCATATACAGAGAGCTAGCTACATGGCAGACAAGTCCAAAATTTCCGTATACAGAGAGCTCGGTACATTGTAGATTATGCCTATGTGTTCTTATACTGACAGCTTGCTACATGGCCGAGTCGTTCAACTTGTCCAAATACAGAGTTCTAGCTACATAGCAGACAAATCAAAAATGTCCATATACAGAGTTCCAGCTACATGGCAGGTGAATCCAACATGTCCACATACTGAGAGTTAGCTACATGGCAGATTAGTCCAACATGTTTATATATAGTGGACTAGCTATAAGGTAGATGAGTCCCACATGTTCATAAAGAGAGAGCTAGCTACAAGGCTGATGTGTTCAAAATGACCATATACAGTGAGCTAGCGACATAGCAGACAATTATATTCATATACAGAGAGCTACCTACATGGCAGACTAGTCTAACATATCAATGCAAAGAGAGCTAGCTACATGGCAGATAAGTCCAAAATGTCCATAAACAGAGTTAGCTGCAAGGCAGTGTAGTGCAACATTTCCATATACAGAGAACTAACTACAGGGAAGATGAGTCCAACATGTCCATGTACTAAGACCTAGCTACATGACAAACAAGTCCAATATGTTTATATCAAGAGAGCTATCTACATGGCAGATGAGTCCAAAATGTGCATATACAGAGAGCTAGCTACATGGCAGAGTAGTGCAACATTTTCATGTACAGAGCTCTAGGTACATGGCAGACAAGTACAACGTGACCATATAGTGAAAGCTAGCTACATGGCAGAGTAGTTAAATATGTCCAAATACAGACTACAAGCTACATGGCAGATGAGTCCAAAGAGTCTATATACTGAGAGTTAGCTACATGGCAGAGTAGTCCAACATGTCCATATACACAGTACTAGCTACACAGCAGATGGGTCCCACATGTCCATATACTGAGAGCTAGCTACATGGCAGATAAGTCCAACATGTATATATAGAGGATTAGCTACAAGGCAGATGAGTCGAAAATGTTCACACACATAGAGCTGTCTACATGGCTGATGAGTCATATACAGAGAGCTACCTACATTGCATATCAGTCCAGCATATCTATGCACAGAGAGTTATACACATGGCAGATTAGTGCAACATTTCCATATACAGAGTATTAGCTGCATGGCAGATGAGTCCAACGTGTCCATATACTGAGAGTTAGCTACATTGCAGATAAGTCCAACACGTGTATATTTAGAGGGCTACCTACATTGCAGATGAGTCTAACATATTTATACAGAGACAACTGACTACGTGGCTGATGAGTCCAACATGTTCATATACTGAGAGTTAGCAACATGGCAAACAAGTCCAATATGTTCATATACAGAGAGCTACTTACATGGCAGATGAGCTAAAGAATTCCATGAACAGAGAGCTAGCTACATGGCAGACGAGTCTAAAATGTCCATACACAGATAACTAGCTACATGGCAAAGTAGTGCAGCATTTTCACATACAGAGTTCTAGCTACATGGCAGATGAGTTCAATGTGTCCATATTCTGAGAGCTAGCTACATGGCAGAGTAGTCCAACATGTCCATATACAGAGTACTAGCTACATGACAAATGAGTTCAACATGTCCATAAGCTGAGAGTTTGCTACATGGCAGATGAGTCCAACATATGTATATATAGAGGATTATCTACAAGGCAGATGAGTCCCACATGTTCATACAGAGAGAGCTGGCTACATGGCTGATGAGTGCAACTTGTCCATATACAGACAATTACATGGCAGATAAGTCCAATATGATCATAAACAGTTAGTTACCTACATGGTAGATTAGTCCAATATATCTATGCACAGTGAGCTAGCTACATGACAGACAATTCCAAAATGTCCATATACAGAGAGGTAACTACATGACAGAGTATTGCAACATTTCCACATACAGAGTTCTAGCTACATGGCAGATGAGTCCAACGTGCCCATAATCTGAGAGCTAGCTACATGGCAGAGTAATCCAACATGTTCACATACAGAGAACTAGCTACATGGCAGATGAGCCCATCATATCCATATACTAAGAGTTAGCTACATGGCAGTTGAGTCCAACATGTGTATAATTAGAGGGCTAGCTACAAGGC
>NW_006408918.1:1443564-1444934 GCF_000296735.1 Chrysochloris asiatica
GCAGATGAGCCCATCATATCCATATACTAAGAGTTAGCTACATGGCAGTTGAGTCCAACATGTGTATAATTAGAGGGCTAGCTACAAGGCAGATGAGTCAAACATATTCATACAGAGAGAGCTGGCTACATGGCTGAGGTGTCCAAAATGTCCATATACTAAGAGCTAGCTACATGGCAGACATATCCAATATGTTCATATGCAGAGAGCTACCTACATGGCAGATCTGTTCAAGATATCAATGCACAGAGAGCTAGGGACATGGTATACGATTCCAAAATGTACATATACAGATAGCTAGCTTCATGACAGAGTCGTACAACATTTCTATATACAAAGTACTAGCTACATGGCACATGAGTCCAACATGTCCATATACTGAGAGTTAGATACATGGCAGATGAGTCCAACATGTGTATATTTAGTGGGCTAACTACAAAGCAGATGAGTAGAACATATTCATACAGAGAGAGAAGGCTACATTTCTGATGAGTCCAACATGTCCATATACTGAGAACTAACTATATGGCAGAGAAGTCCAATATGTTCATATATAGTGAGCTATCCACATGGAAGACCAGTCCATCATGTCCATACACAGAGAGCTAGCTACATGGCAGACGAGTCCAAAATGTACATATACAGATAGCTAGGTACTTTTCAGAGTAGTGCAACATTTCCATATTCAGATATCTAGCTGCATGGCAGATGAATACAACGTGTGCATATACTGAGAGACAGCTACATGACAGATGAGTCCAAAGTGTCCATATATTGAGAGCTAGCTACAAGGCAGAGTAGTCCAGTGTGTAAATATACAGAGTACTAGCTACATTGCAGATGAGTCCAACATGTCCATATACTGAGAATTAGCTACATGTCAGATGAGTCCAATATGTGTATATTTAGAGTGCTAGCTACAAGGCAGATGAGTCGAACATATTTATACAGACAGAGCCTGCTACATGGCTGATGAGGCCAACATGCCCATATAGTAAAAGCTACCTTCTTGGTAGGCAAGTTCAATATGTTCATATGCAGAGAGCTACCTTGATGGCAGATCTGTCCAAAATATCCATGCACAGAGAGCTAGCTATATGGTAGATGAATTCAAAATGTCCATATGCAGAGACCAACCTGCATGACAGAGTAGTGCAACATTTCCGTATACAGAGTACTGGCTACATGGAAGATGAGTCCAACATGTCCATATACTGAGAGTTAGCTACATGGCAGATGAGTCCAATATGTGTATATATAGAGGACTAGCTACAAGGCAGATTAGTCCAACATGTTCATACAGAGAGTGCTGGCTACATGGCTGATGAGTCCCACATGTCCATATACAGAGAGCTAGCTACATGTCAGAC
>NW_006408918.1:1446379-1447647 GCF_000296735.1 Chrysochloris asiatica
ACATGTATATATAGAAGACTAGCTACAAGGCAGATGAGTCCTACATGTTCATACACAGAGAGCTGGCTACATGGCAGACAAGTCCAATACGTTCATATACAGAGAGGTACCTACATGGCAGATCAGTCCAAGATATGCATACACAGAGAGTTAGCTACATGGCAGAGAAGTCCAAAATGTCCATATGCTGAGAGCTAGCTATATGACAGAGTAGTGCAACATTTCCATATGCAGAGTATTAACTACATGGCAGATGAGTCCAACATGTACATATACTGAGAGTTAGCTACATGGCAAATTCGTCCAACATATGTATATTTGGAGGGAGAACTACAAACCAGATGAGTAGAATATATTCATACAGAGAGAGCTGGCTACATGGCTGATGATTCCAACTTGTCCATACACTGAGAGCTAGCTACATCGCAGAGAAGTCCCTTATGTTCATATACAGATATCTAACTACATGGCATATCAGTCCAGCATATCTATGCACAGAGAACTAGCTACATTGCAGATGACTCCTGAATGTACATATGCAGAGAGCTAACTACATGGCAGAGCAGTGCATCATTTCCATATACAGAGTACTAGCTACATGGCAGATGAGTCCAACATGTCGATATACTGAAGAGTTAGCTACATGGGATATGAGTCCAACATGTGTATATATAGAGGACAAGCTACAAGGCAGATGACTCCAACATGTTGATACAGGGAGTGCTGGCTACATTTCTGATGAGTCCATCATGTCCGTATACAGAGAGGTAGGTACATGGCAGACAAGTCTGATATGTTCATAAACAGAGAGCTACCTACATGGCAGATCAGTCCATCATCTACATGAACAGTGAACTACCTACATATCAGACGAGTCCAATATGTCCATATACTGAGAGATAGCTACATGAGAGAGTACTGCAACATTTCCATATACAGGGTTCTAGCTACATGGTGGATGAGTACAAAGTGTCCGTATACTGAGAGTTAGCTAAATGGCAGATGAGTCAAACATGTATTTATTTAGAGGACTAGCTACAAGGCAGATGAGTCCAAAATGTTTATACAGAGAGAGCTGGCTACATGGCAGAGGAATCCAAAATGTCCATATACAGAGAGCTAGCTACATGACAGAGTAGTGCAACATTTCCATATACAGAGATCTAGCTACATGGCAGATAAGTCCAACATGTCCATGTACTGAAACTTAGCTACATCTCAGATGAGTCCTACATGTGTATATATAGAGGAATACCTTCAAGGAAGAT
>NW_006408918.1:1447889-1448608 GCF_000296735.1 Chrysochloris asiatica
ATGCACAGAGAGCTAGCTACATGGCAGACGAGTCCAAAATGACTATACACGGAGAGCTAGCTACATGGCTGAGTAGTACAACATGTCCCTATACAGAGTACTTGCTATATGGCAGATGAGTTCAACATGTCCATAACCTGAGAGTTAGCTACATGGCTGATGAGTCCAACATGTATATATAGAGAGGAACAGCTACAAGGCAGATGAGTCCAACATGTTCATACAGAGAGAGCTGGCTACATGGCAGACAAGTTCAAAATGTCCATATACAGAGAGCTAGCTACATGGTCACATGGTTCCAGATTTCCATATACAGAGTTCTAGCTACATGGCAGATGAGTCCAATGTGTCCATATATTGAGAGCTAGCCACATGACAGATTAGTCCTACATGTCCACATACAGAGTACTAGCTACATGGTAGATGACTTCAACATGTCCTTATACTGAGAGTTAGCTACATGGCAGATGAGTCCAACATGTGTATATATAGAGGAATAGCTACAAGACAGATGAGTCCAACATGTTGATACAGAGAGTGCTGGCTACATGACTGATGAGTCCAACATGTCCATATACAGAAAGCTAGTTACATGACAGACAAGTCCAATATGTTCATATATAGAGAGATACCTACAGGCAGATCAGTCCAACATATTCATGCACAGAGAGGTAGCTACATGGCATATGAGTCCAAAATGTCCATATACAGAGTATTAG
>NW_006408918.1:1449348-1461226 GCF_000296735.1 Chrysochloris asiatica
AGCTACAAGCCAGGTGAGTAGAACATATTCATACAGAGAGAGCTGGCTACATGGCAGATCAATCCAACATATCCATGCACAGGGAGCTAGCTACATGGCAGATAAGTCCAAAATGTTCATATGCAGAGAGCTAGTTACAAGAAAGAGTAGTGCATCATTTCCATATACAGAGTTCTAGCTACATGGCAGATGAGTCCAACGTGTGCATATACTGAGAGCCAGTTACATGGCAGATGAGGCCAACATGTCCATATACAGAGTACTATCTACATGGCAGATGAGTCCTACATGTCCATATAATGAGAGTTAGCTACTTGGCAGATGAGTCCAATATGTGTATGTTTAGAGGTCTATCTATAAGGCAGATGAGTCCCACATGATCATACAGAGAGAACTGGCTACATGGCTGATGAGTCCAACATGTCCATATACTGACAGCTACCTATATTGTAGACAAGTTCAATATGTTCATATACAGAGAGCTACCTACATGGCAGATCAGTCCAGCATATCTATGTACAGAGAGCTAGCTACATGGCAGACGAGTCCAAAGTGACTATATACGGAGAGCTAGCTACATGGCAGAGTAGTCCAACATGTCCAAATACAGAGTTCTAACTACATGGCAGATGAGATAATGTGTCCATATACTGAGACAAGTCCAATATGTTCATATACAGATTAGTACAACATCCAACAAATCCATGAACCGAGAACTGGCTACATGGCTTATGAGTGCAAAATTTCCATATACAAAGAGCTTGCTACAAGACAGAATAGTGCACCATTTCCATATAAAGAGCTCTAGCTACATGCCAGATGAGTCTATCATGTCCACATATTGAGAATTAGCTACATGCCAGTTGAGTCCAACATGTGTATATTTGGAGGGCGAGCTACAAGCCAGGTGAGTAGAACATATTCATACAGAGAGAGCTGGCTACATGGTAGATCAGTCCAACCTATCCATGCACAGGGAGGTAGCTACATGGCAGATGAATGCAAAATGTCCATATGCAGAGAGCTAGCTACATGACAGAGTAGTGCAACATTTCCTTATACAGAGTACTAGCTCCATGGCAGATGAGTCTATCATGTCCATATACTGAGAGTTAGCTACATGGCAGATGAGTCCAATATGTGTATATTTGGTGGGCAAACTGCAAGCCAGATGAGTAGAACATATTCATACAGAGAGAGCTGGCTACATGGCTGAATAGTCCAACTTGTCCCTATACTGATAGCTAGCTACATTTAAGACAAGTCCCATATGTTCATATACAGAGATCTACATACATGTCAGATCAGTCCAGCATATCTAGGGACAGAGAGCTAGCTACATGGTAGAGAAGTCCAAAATGTCCATATACATAGCGCTAGCTACATTACAGAGTAGTGCAACATTTTCATATACAGAGTTCTAGCTACATGGCAGAAGAGTCCAACGTATCAATACACAGGGAGTTATGTACATGACAGAGTAGTCCAACATATCCACATTCAGAGTACTGCCTACATGGCAGATGAGTCCAACGTGTCCATATACTGAGAGTTAGCTACATGGCAGCGTAGTCTAACATGTCCATATACAGAGTGCTAACTACATGGCAGATGAGTCCTACATGTCCAAATAATGAGAGTTAGCTACTTGGCAGATGAGTACAACATGTGTATATATAGAGGACGAGCTACAAAGCAGATGAGTCCAACATGTTGATACAGGGAATGCTGGCTACATGTCTGATGAGTCCATCATGTACATATACAGAGAGGTAGCTACATGGCAGACAAGTCCCATATGTTCATATACAGAGAGCTAACTACATGACAGACCAATCCAACATAGACATGAACAATGAACTACCTTCATATCAGATGAATCCAAAATGTCCATATACAGAGAGCTGTCTCCATGACAGAGTAGTGCAATATTTCCATATACAGAGTTCTAGTTATATACCAGATGAGTCCAACGTGTCCATATACGGAGAGCTAGCTACATGGCAGAGTAGTCCAACATGTCCACATGCAGAGTACTAGCCACATGGCAGAAGAATCCAACATGTCGATATACTGCGAGTTAGCTACATGACATATGAGTCCAACTTGTGTATGTTTAGAGGGTTAGCTACAAAGCAGAAGACTCTAAAATGTTCATACGCAGAGAGCTGGCTCCATGGCTGATGTGTCCAACATGTCCATATATAAAGAGCTAGCTACATGACAGACAAGTCTCATATGTTCATATACAGAGAGCTACCTACATGACAGATCATTCCAGCATATCTATGCTCAGAGAGCTAGATACATGGCAGACAAGTCCAAAATGTCGATACACAGAGAGCTAGCTACATGACAGAGAAGTGCAACATTTCCATATACAGAGATCTAGCTTCATGGCAGATTAGTACAATGTGTCCATATACTGAGAGTTATCTACATGGCAGATGAGTCAAAAATGTGTTTATTTAGAGGACTAGCTACAAGGTAGATGAGTCCAACATGTTCATACAGAGAGAGCTGGTTACATGGCAGACGAGTCCAAAATGTCCATATACAGAGAGGTAGCTGCATGGCATACAAGCCCCATATGTTCATATACAGAGAGCTACCTACATGACAGATCAGTCCAAGGTTTCAATGCAAAGGGAGCTAACTACATAGTAGATGAATCCAAAATGTCCATATGCAGAGAGCTAGCTACATGGCAGAGTAGTGCAACATATCCATATACAGAGTACTAGCTCCATGGCAGATGAGTCTATCATGTCCATATACTGAGAGTTAGCTACATGGCAGATGAGTCCAATATGTGTATATTTGGTGGGCAAACTACAAGCCAGATGAGTAGAACATATTCATACAGAGAGAGCTGTCTACATGGCTGAAGAGTCCAACATGTCCATATACTGAGAGGTAGCTACATCGCAAATAAGTCCCATACGTTCATATACAGAGATCTACCTAATTGGCAAATCAGTCCAGCATATCTAGGCACAGATACCTAGCTACATGGCAGAAGAGTCCAAAATGTCCATGTACAGAGAGCTAGCTACATGGCCGAGTAGTGCAACAGTTCCATATACAGAGTTCTAGCTACATGGCATGTGAGTACAACGTGTTCATATACTGAGAGCTAGCTACATGATAGAGTAGTCCAACATGTCCACATACAGAATACTACCTACATGGCAGATGAGTCCTACATGTCCAAATAATGAGAGTTAGCTACATGGTAGATGAATCCAACATGTGTATACATAGAGGAGTAGCTACAAGGCAGATGAGTCCAACATGTTGATACAGAGAATGCTGGCTACATGTCTGATGAGTCCAACTTATCAATATACAAAAAGGTAGCTACATGATAGACAAGTCCAAAATGTCCATATAAAGAGAGCTATCTACATGAGAGAGTAGTGCAGCATTTCCATACACAGAGTTCTAGCTACATGGTAGATGAGTCCAATGTGTCCATATACTGAGAGTTAGCTACATGGCAGAGTAGTCCAACATGTCCATATACTGAGATCTAGCTACATGGTATACTAGTTCAATATGTCCACATACATATTTCTAGCTACATGGCAGATGAGTCCAATGTGCACATATACTGAGAGTTAGCTAAATGGCAGAGTAGTCCAATATGTCCTTATACAAGTTACTATCTACATGGCAGATGAGTACAACATGTCCATATATTGAGAGTTTTCTACTTTTCAGATGAGTCCAACATGTGAATATTTAGAGGGCTAGCTACCATTCAGATGAGTCCTGCATGTGCATATACTGACTGTTAGCTACGTGGCAGTTGAGTCCAACATGTGTATATTTAGAGTGCTAGCTACATGGCAGACAAGTCGAATACCTTCATAAACTCAAAGATACATACATAGCAGATCAGTACAACATATCCATGTACAGAGAGTAATAACATGACAGTTGAGTGCAATATTTCCATATACAGAGAGCTAGCGACATGGCTGGGTAGTGTGACAATTCCATATACAGAATTCGAGCTACATGGGAGATGAGTCCAACACGTCCATATACAGAGTTCTAGGTAAATGGCAGATGAGTCCAACGTGTCCATAACCAGAGTGCTAGCTACCTGGCAGAGTAGTGCAATATTTCCATATACAGGGTTTTAGATCCATGGCCGATGAGTCCAACGTGTCCATATACTAAGAGCTAGCTACATAGCAGAGGATTCCAACATGTCCATATACAGAATTCCAGCTACATGTCAGATGAGTCCAATGTTTACATATACAGAGAGCTACGTACATGGCAGATTAGTGCAACATTTCTATATACAGAGTTCTAGCTACAAGGCAGCTGATTCCAAAGTGTCCATATACTGAGAACTAGCTACATGGCAGAGTAGTCCAACATGTCCACATACAGAGTTCTAGCTACATGGCAGATGAGTCCCACGTGCCCATATACTGAGAGCTAGCTACATGGCAGTGTAGTGCAACTTTTCCATATACAGAGTACTAGCTACATGGCAGATGAGTCCAATATGTCCATATACTGAGAGTTATTTACTTTTCAGATGAGTCCAACATGTATATATTTAGAGGGCTAGCTACCAGGAAGATGACTCCAGCATGTTCATACACAGAGAGCTGCCTACATGGCAGATGAGTCCAACATATCCATATACTGATTGTGAGCTACATGGCAGATGAGTCAAACATGTGTATATTAAGAGCGTTATCTACATGGCAGAGAAGTTGAATATCTTCATCTACTCAGAGCTATCTACATAGCAGATCAGTCCAACATATCTTTGTACAGAGATCTAGCTACATGGCAGATGAGTCCAATATGTCCATATACAGAGAGCTACCTACATGGCAGTGTAGTGTGACAATTCCATATACAGAGTTCTAGCTACATGGGAGATGAGTCCAAGATGTTCATACAGAGAGAGCTCGATACATGGCTGATTTGTCCCACAAGTCCATATGCAGAGAGCTACCTTCATTGCAAAAAATTCCAATATTTTTATATACAGAGAGCTTTCTATATGGCAGATGAATCCATCATATCCATGTACAGAGAGCTAGCTACATGGCAGACGAGTCCAAAATGTCCATATACAGATAGATAGCTACATGACAGGGTAGTGCAACATTTCCATATACAGACATCTAGTTACATGGCAGATGAGTCCAACGTGTCCATATACAGAGAAATAGCTACATGGAAGAGTAGTCCAACATATCCATGTAAAGCGTACTAGCATCATGGCAGATAAGTCCAACGTGTCCAAATATAGAGAGCTAGATTCATGGCAGAGTAGTGCAACATTTCCATATACAGAGTTCTAGCTACAAGGCAGATGAGTCCAATGTGTCCAGACACTGAGAGCTAGCTACATGGCAGAGTAGTATAACATATCCATATACATAGTTCTAGCTACATGGCAAATGAGTCCGGGTCCATATACAGAGACCTAGCTACATGGCAGAATAGTGCAACATTTCCATGTACAGGGTTCTAGCTACATGGCAGATGTGTCCAATGTGTCCATATACTGAGAGCTAGCTACATGGCAGAGTAGTCCAACATGTCCATATACGGTGTTTTAGCTACATGGCAGATGAGTTCAACATGTCCATACACTGAGAGTTTGCTACATAGCAGATGAATCCAACATGTGTATATAGAGAGGACTAGCTACAAGGTAGATAAGTATAACGTGTTCATACAGAGAGAGTTCACTACATGGCTGCTGAGTCTAACATGTCCAAGTACAGAGAGCTAGCAACATGTCAGACAAGTCCAAAATGTCCATATACAGAGAGATAGCAACATGGCAGATGATTCCAACATGTCCATATACTGACAGCTAGCTACAAGGCAGAGTCGTCCAACATTTCCATATACAGAGTACTATCTACATGGTAGATGAGTCCAACATGTCCTTATACTGAGAACTAGCTACACTGCAGACAAGTCCAATATATTCAGATACAGAGAGCTACCTACATGTCAAATCAGTCCAACATATCCATGCACACAGAGCTATCTACATGGCAGACGTGTACATAAAGTCCATATACAGAGAGCTAGCCACATGTCAGAGTAGTGCAACATTTCCATATACAGAGGTCTAGCTACATGCAGATGTATCCAAAGTGTCCATATTCTGAGAGCTAGCTACATGGCAGAGTAGTCCAACATGTCCATATACGGAGTTCTAGCTTCTTTGCTGATGAGTCCAACATGTCCAAATACTGAGAGTTAGCTTAATGGGAGATGAGTCCAATATGTGTATATTTAGAGGGCCAGCTACAAGACAGATTAGTCCATCTTGTTCATACACAGAGAGCTGGCTACATGGCAGATGAGTCCAACATGTCCATATACTGGGAGTTATTTACATGGCAGATGAGTCCAACATATGAATATTTAGAGGGCTAGCTACATGGCACACAAGTCCAATATCTTCATATACAGATAGGTACCTACATAGCAGATCAGTCCATCATTTCTATATACAGAGAGCTAGCTACATGGCAGAGTAGTGCAACATTTCCATATACAAAGTTCTAGCTACTTCGCAGTTGAGTCCAACGTGTCCATATACAGACAGCCAGGTACAAGGCAGAGTAGTGCAACATTTCCATATACAAAGTTGTAGCTACATGGCAGAGTAGTCCAATGTGTCCATATACTGAGAGCTAGCTAAATGGCAGGGTAGTCCAACATGTCCATATACAAAGTACTAGCTACATGGCAGATGAGTCCAACATGACCATATTCTGAGAGTTAGATACATGGCAGATGAGTCCAACATGTGTATATATAGAGGACTAAGCTACAAGGCAGATGAATCCCACATGTTCATGCACAGACAGCTGGTTACATGGCTGATCAGTCCAATACGTCCATATACAGAGAGGTAGCTACATGGCAGAGTAGTGCAACATTTCCATATACAGAGTTCTAGCTATATGGCAGATGAGTCTAAAGTGTCCATGTACTGAGAGCTAGCTACATGGCAGAGTAGTCCAACATGTCCATATATGGTGTTCTAGCTACATGGCAGATAAGTCCAACATGTCCATATGCTGAGAGTTAGTTTAATGGGAGATGAGTCCAACATGTGTATATTTAGAGGGCCAGCTACAAGGCAGATTAGTCCATCTTGTTCATACACAGAGAGCTGGCTACATGACAGATGAGTCCAACATGTCCATATACTGGGAGTTATCTACATGGCAGATGAGTCCAACATATGAATATTTAGAGGGCTAGCTACATGGCACACAAGTCCAATATCTTCATATACAGAGAGGTACCTACATAGCAGATCAGTCCATCATTTCCATATACCGAGAGCTAGCTACAGGGCAGAGTAGTGCAACATTTCCATATACAACGTACTAGCTACATGGCAGATGAGTCCAACAGGACCATATTCTGAGAGTTAGATACATGGCAGATGAGTCCAACATGTGTATATATAGAGGAATAGCTACAAGGCAGATGAATCCCACATGTTCATACACAGACAGCTGGTTACATGGTTGATCACTCCAAGATGTCCATATACAGAGAGCTAACTACATGGCAGATGAGTCCAACGTGTCAATATCCTGAGAGTTAGCTACATGGCAGAGTAGTGCAACATTTCCATATACAGAGTTCTAGCTACATGGCAGATGTGTTCAATGTGTCCATATACTGGAGTCAGCTACATGGCAGAGTAGTCCAGCATGTCCATATACGGAGTTCTAACTACATGGCTGATGAGTACAACATGTCCAAATTCTGAGAGTTAGCTTCATGGCCAATGAGTCCAACATGTTCATATACGGAGTTCTAGCTTCTTTGCTGATAAGTCCAACATGTCCAAATACTGAGAGTTAGCTTCATGGGAGATAAGTCCAACATGTGTATATTTTGAGGGCTATCTACAAGGCAGATGAGTCCAACTTGTTCAGACACAGAGAGATGGCTACATGACATATGAGTCCAACATGTCCATATACTGGGAGTTAGCTACATGGCAGATGAGTCCAACATATGAATATTTAGAGGGCTTGCTACATGGCAGACAAGTACAATATCTTCATATACAGAAAGCTAACTATATAGCAGATCAGTCCATCATATACATTTACAGAGTGCTAGCTACATGGCAGATGAGTACAAAATGTACATATACAGAGAGCTGGCTACATGGCAGAGTAGAGCAACATTTCCATATACAGAGTCCTAGCTACATGGCAGATGAATACAACATGTCTATAGAGGACTAGCTACAAGGCAGATGAGTCCAACATGTTCATACAGAGAGAGCTGCCTATATGGCTGATGAATCCAACATGTCCATATGCTGAGCGCTAGCTCTATGGCAGTCAAATTCTATATGTTCATATACAGAGAGCTACCTATATGGCAGATCAGTCCAACATATCCATGTACAGAAAGCTAGCTATATGGCAGACAAGTCCAAAATGTCCATATACAGAGAGCTAGCCACATGGCAGAGTAATGCATCATTTCCATATACAGAGTTCTAGCTACATGGCAGATAAGTCCAAAATATCCATATACAGAGAGCTAGCTACATGGCAGAGTAGTGCAACATTTCCATATACAGAGTTCTAGCTACATTGCAGATGAGTCCAACATGTCTATATACTGAGAGCTAGCTACATGGCAGAGTAATCCAACAGGTCCATATACAGAGTACTAAGCACATGGCATATGAGTCCAACATGTGTTTATATAGAGGACTAACTACAAGGCAGGTAAGTCCAACATGTTCATACACAGAGAGCTGGCTACATAGCTGATGAGTCCAACGTGTACATATACAGAGAGCTAGCTACATTGCAGAGTTGTGCAACATTTCCATATAAAGAACTCTAGCTACATGGCAGATGAGTCCAAAGTTTTCCATATACTGAGAGCTAGCTACATGGCAGAGGATTCCAACATGTCTATGCACATAGTACTAGCTTCAAGGAGGATGAGTCCAACATTATCATACACAGAGAGCTGGCTACATGGATGATGAGTCCAACATGTCCATATACTGAGAACTAGCTACATGGCAGAGAAGTCCAACATGTTCATATAGAGAGAGCAACTTACATAGCAGATCAGTCCAACATATCCATATACAGAGAGCTAGCTACTTGGCAGAGTAGTCAACATTTTCATATACAGAGTTCCAGCTTCATGACAGATGAGTCAATGGTGTCCATATACAAAGAGAAGTGCAACATGGCAGAGAAGTGCAACATTTTCATATACAAGGTTCTAACTACATGGCAGATGAGTCCAACGTGTCCATATACAGAGACCTACCTAAATGGCACAGTAGTGCAACATTTCCATATAGAGAGTTCTAACTACATGGCAGATGATTTCAACGTGTCCATCTACCTGGGCGAGTAATCTAACATGTACATATCCAGAATATTAGCTACATACAAATTAAGTCCAACATGTCCATATAATGAGAGTAAGCTGCATGGCAGATGAGTCCAATATGTGTATCTTTAGAGGGCTAGGTAGTAGGCAGATCAATCCAACATATCCATGCACAGCGAGCTAGCTACATGGCAAACGAGTCCAAAATGTCCATATACAGAGAGCTAGCTATATAGCAGAGTAGTGCAACATTTCCATATACAGAGTTTTAGCTACATGGACGATGAGTCCGACATGTTCATATATGGAGAGCTAGCTACATGGCAGAGTAGGTCAACATTTCCATATACAGAGTTTTAGTACATGGCAGATGAGTCCAACATGTCCATATACTAAAAGCAAGCTACAAGGCACATGGGTCCAAAATGTTCATACAGATAGAGCTGGCTATATGGCTGATTAGTCCAACATGTCCATATAAAGACCTAGCTACATGGCAGACAAGTCCAATATCTTCATATACAGACAGCTATCTACATGGCAGATAAGTGCAACATATACATGCTCAGAAAGCGAGCTACATGTCAAACAAGTCCAAAATGTCCATAGAACATGGCAGATGAGTCCAACATGTTCACATACTGAGAGTTAGCTACATGGAAGATTAGTCCAACATATGTATATTTAGAGGGCTAGCTACAAGGCAGATGAGTCCAACATGATCAAACAGAGAGAGCAGGCTACAAGGTAGATAAGTTCAACATGTGCATACACTTAGAGTTAGCTATGTGGCAGATGAGTCCAACATATGTATATTTTAGAGGGCTAGCTACATGGAAGACAAGTCCAATATCTTCATATACAGAGAGATACCTACATAGCAGATCAGTCCAACATGTCCATGTACAGAGTGCGAGATAATTGACAGATGAGTCCAAAATGTCCATATACAGAGAGCTAGCTACATGGCATAGTAGTGCAACATTTCCATATAACACTCAGTATATGGACATTTTGGAACGTTCTGCCATGTATCTAATACTCTGTATATGGACATGTTGAACTACTCTGCTGTGTAGCTTGATCTCAATATATGGACACGTTTGACTCACCTTATATGTAGCTAGAACTCTGTATACTGAAATGTTGCACTACTCTGTACATGGACATTTTGGACTTGTCTGCCATGTAGCTAGCTCTCTGTATATGGACACATTGGACTCTTCTGCCGTATGACTTGAACTCTGTATATGGAAATGGTTCACAACTCTGCCATGTAGCTAGCTCTCTCTATATGGACATTTTGTACTAGTCTGCCATGTAGCTAGCTTACTGCACATGGATATGTTGGACTGATGTGCCATGTAGGTAGCCCTCTGTATTTGAACATATTCGTCTTGTCTGGCATGTACCTAGCTCTCAGTATATGTACATGTTGAACTCATCAGCCATGTAGCCAGCTCTCTGTGTATGAACTTGTTGGAATTATCTTCCTTGCAGGTAGTTCTCTATATATACACATGGTGGACTCATCTACCATGTAACTAACTCTCAGTATATGGAAATGTTGGACTCATCTGCCATGTAGCTAGTACTCTGTATATGGAAATGTTGGACTCATCTGCCATGTAGCTAAATCTCAGTATATGGACATGTTGGACTTGTCTGACATGTGCCTAGCTCTCTGAGCAAGGATATGTTGGACTGATCTGACATAGAGGTAGCTCTCTTTATATAATCATATTGGACTTGTCTGCCATGTAGCTAGCTCTCTGTTTTTGGACATGTTAGACTCAGCAGCCATATAGTGAGCTCTCTCTTTTTGAACACGTTATACTCATCTACCTTGTAGCTAATCCTCTATAGATACACATGTTGGACTCATCTGCCATGTAGCTAACTTCAACGTATGGACGTGTTGAGCTCATCTGCCATGTAGCTAGTACTCTATATATGGACATGTTGCACTACTCTGCCATGTAGTAAGCTATCTGTTTATGAGCACATTGGACTCATCTGCCACGTAGCTAGTACTCTGTATGTGGAAATGTTGTACTTCTCTGCAATGTAGCTAGCACTCAGTATATGGACACTTTTTTACTCATCTTCCCTGTAGCTAGATCTCTATATATACAAATGTTGGACTCATCTTCCATGTAGCTAACTCTCAGTATATGGACATGTTGGACTTGTCTGCCATGTACCTAGCTGTCTGTGCAAGAATATGATGGACTGATCTGACATATATGTAGCTCTCTTTATATTAACATATTGGACTTGTCTGCCATGTAGCCAGCTGTCTGTATCTGCACATGTTGGACTCATCAACCATGTAGACAGCTCTCTCTATATGAACATGTTGGACTCATCTGCCTTGTAGCTAGTCCTCTATATATACACATGTTGGACTCATCTACCATGTAGCTATCTCTCAGTATATGGACATGTTGAACTCATCTGTCATGTAGCTAGTACT
>NW_006408918.1:1461841-1471753 GCF_000296735.1 Chrysochloris asiatica
AACCACTACGCTACCAGAGCTCCTACCATGTAGATAGTACTCTGTATATGGTAATGTTGGACGACTCTGCCATGTAGCTAGCTGTCAGTATATGGACTTGTTGGAATCATCTGCCATGTTGCTAGCTCTCTGTCTATGGACATTTTGGACTTGTCTGACATGTAGCTATCTCTCTGTATTTGCACATGTTAGACTCAGCAGCCATGTAGTGAACTCTCTCTACATGTATGAACCCGTTATACTCATCTACCTTGTAGCTAGTCCTCTATATATACACATGTTGGATTCATCTTTTATGTAGCAAACTCTCAGTGTATATACATGTTGAACTCATCTGCCATGTAGCTAGTACTCTGTATATGGACATTTTGGACTACTCTGTCATGTAGAAAGCTATTTGTTTATTGACACATTGGACTCATCTGACATGTAGCTAGTACTCTATATATGGAAATGTTGGACTTCTCTGACATGTGTCTAGCTCTCTGAATATGGATATTATGGACTCATCTGTCATGTAGATAGATCTCTGTGCATGGATATGTTGGATGGATCTGAAATGTAGGTAGTTCTCTGTACATGAACATAAAGGACTTGTCTGCGATATAGCTAATTCTCTGTATATAGACATGTTGGACTAATCAGCCATATAGCAAGCTCTCTCTGTATGAACCTGTTGGACTCATCTTCCATGCAGCTATTTCTCTATATATCCACATTTTGGACTCATCTGCTATGTAGCTATCTCTCAATATATGGATATGTTGGACTCATCTGACATGTAGCTAGTACTCTGTAAATGGACATGTTGGACTACTCTCCCATGTAGTTAGCTCTCAGTATATGGACACTGAGGACTCATCTGCCATGTAGCTAGAACTCTGTATATGGAAATGTAGCATGGATATGTTATATTGATCTGCCATATATGTTGCTCTCTGTATATGAACATATTGGACTTGTCTGCCATGTAGCTACTCTCAGTATGTGGACACAGTGGACTCATCGGCCATGTAGCTAGTACTATGCATATGGACATGTTGGAGTACTCTGCTATGTATCTAGCTCTCATAAATGGACACATTGGACTACTCTGCCATGTAGCTAGAACTGTGTATATGGAAATGATGGAATACTCTACCTTGTAGCTAGCTCTCTGTATATGGACACGTTGGACTCATCTGCCATGTAACTAGAACTCTGTATATGGAAATGTTGCACTGTTCTGCCGTGTAGCTAGCTCTCTCTGTATGGACATTGTGGAATCATCAGCCATGTAGCTAGCTTTCTTTGTATGGATATGTTGGACTGATCTGCCACATAGGTAGCTCTCTGTATATGAAGATATTGCACTTGTCTGCCATGTAGCTAATCCTCTAAATATACATATGTTGGATTCATCTAACACGTAGCTAATTCTAAGTGTATGGTCATGTTTGACTCATCTGCCATATAGCCAGCTCTCTGTGTATGAACATGTTGGACTAATCTGCCTTGTAGCTAACCCTCCAAATATACATATGTAGGATTGATCTGGCATGTAGCTAACTCTCAGTATATGGACACATTGGAGTCATCAGCCATGTACCTAGAACTCAGTATATGGATCTGTTGGACTACTCTGTCATGTAGCTAGCTCTCAGTATATAGACACGTTGGACTCACCTGCCATGTAGCTAGAACTCTGTATATGGAAATGTTGCACTGCTCTTCCATGTAGCTTCCTCTCTGTATATGGACTTTTTGCAATCATCTGCCATATAGCTAGCTCTCTGTACATGGATATGATGGATTGATCTGACATGTAGGTAGCTCGCTGTATATGAACATATTGGACTTCTCTGCATTGTATCTAGCTCTCAGTATATGGGTATGATGGACTCATCAACCATGGCCCCAGCTGTCTGTGTATGAACATGTTATACTCATCTGCCTTGTAGCTAGCCCTCTAAATATAAACCTGCTGGAATAAACTTGCATGTATCTAACTCTCAGTATATGGACATGTTGGACACATCTGCCATGTAGCTAGTACTCTCTATATGGACATGTGTGACTACTCTGCCATTTAGCTAGCTCTCAGTATATGGACATGTTGGACTACTCTGCCATGTAGTTAGTACTCTGTATATGGATATTTTGGAC
This sequence comes from Chrysochloris asiatica, assembly GCF_000296735.1. NCBI lineage: Eukaryota > Metazoa > Chordata > Mammalia > Afrosoricida > Chrysochloridae > Chrysochloris > Chrysochloris asiatica. The sequence continues at coordinate 1,463,987 of NW_006408918.1, forward strand.
TACTCTGCAATAGAGCTAGCTCTCTGTATATGGACATTTTTGATTCATCTGCCATGTAGCTAGCTCTCTGTGCATGGATATGTTGAACTGATCTGCCATGTAGGTAGCTCTCTGTATAGGAACACATTGGACTTATATGCCATGTAGCTAGTTCTCAGTATATGGACCTGTTGGACTCCTCAGCCATATAGCCTGCTCCCTGTGTATGAGAATGTTGGACTCACCTGCTTTGTAGCTCGTCCTCTATATAGACACATGTAGGACTCATCTGCCTTGTGGCTAGTACACTGTATTTGGACATGTTGGACTACTCTGCCATGTAGCTAGCTCTCAGTATATGGACATGTTGGACTCATCTGTCATGTAGCTAGAACTCTGTATATGGAAATGTTGCACTACACTGCCATATAGCTAGCTCTCTGTACATGGAAACGTTGGATTCATCTGCCATGTAGCTAGAACTCTGTTTATGGAAATGATGCACTACTCTGCCATGTAGCTAGTACTCTGTATATGGACATTTTGGACTGCTCTGCCATGGAGCTAGCTCTCTGTATATGGACATTTTGGACTCTTCTGCCAAGTAGCTAGCTCTCTGTGCATGGATATGTTGGACAGATCTTCCATGTAGGTAATTCTCTGTATAGGACCATATTAGACTTGTCTGCCATGGAGCTAGGTCTCTGTATATGAAAATGTTGCACTCATCTGCCATGCAGCCAGCTCTCTCTGTATTAACATGTTGGGCTAATCTGCCTTGTAGCTAGCTCTCTATATATGCACATGCTGGACTTGTCTGCCATGTAGCTAGCTCTCTGTATATGGACATTTTGCACTCGTCTGCCATGTAGCTAGCTCTCTGTGCATAGATATATTGGACTGATCTGCCCTTTAGGTAGCTATCTGTATATGAACATATTGGACTACTTTGCCATTTAGCTAGATCTCAGTATATGGACATGTTGGATTCATCTCATGTAGCTAGAACTCAGTATACGGAAATGTTGCACTACTCTGCCATGTAGCTAGCTCTCTGTATTTGGACATTTTGGACTCCTCTGCATTGTATCTAGTTCTCTGTTCATGGATATGTTGTACTGATCTGACATAGAGGTAGCTCTCTGTATATGAATATATTGGACTTGTCTGCCATATAACTTAGCTTGCTCTATATGGATATGTTGGGCTCATCAGACACGTAGTGAGCTCTCTCTGTATGAACATGTTGGACTCATCTGCCTTCTAACTTGTCCTCTCTATATACACCTGTTGGACTTATCTGCCATGTAGCTAACTCTCAGTATATGGAAATGTTGGACCCATCTGCCACTTAGCTAGTACTCTTTATATGGACATGTTGGACTACTCTGCCATGTAGATAGCTCATTGTATATGGACACGTTAGAATCATCTGTCATGTAGCTAGAACTCTGTATATGGAAATGAGGCACTATTCTGCCATGTAGCTCGCTCTCTGTATAGGGATATTTTTTTACTCGTCTGCCATGTAGCTAGCTCTCTGTGTATAGATATGTTAGACTGATCTGCCATGTAGGTTGCTCTGTGTTTATGAACATATTGGACTTGTCTGCCATGTAGCTAGCTCTATGTATATGGAAATGTTGTACTCATTAGTCATGTAGCCAGCTCTCTGTGTATGGACACGGTGGACATATCTGCCTTGTATATTGTCCTCTATATATAAACATGTTGGACTCATCTGCCATGTAGCTAACTCTCAGTATATGTACATGTTGGACTCATCTGCCACAAAGCTAACTCTCAGTATATGTACATGTTGGATTCATCAGCCATGTAGCCAGCTCCCTCTGTATGAACATGTTGGACTCATCTGCCTTGTAGCTAGTCCTCTATATATACACATGTTGTAATCATCTGCTATGTAGTTAAGTCTCAGCATATGGACATTTTGGACTACATTTGGACTACATCTGACATGTAGCTAGTATTCTGTATATGGACATGTTGGACGACTCTGCCATGTAGAAAGCTCTCAGTATATGGACATGTTGAACTCCTCTGCCATGGTAGCTTGAAATCTGTATATGTACATTTTGGACTTGTTTGCCATGTAGCTAACTCTCAGTATATGGACATCTTAGACTCATCTGCCTTGGAGCTAGTACTCTGTATATGGACATATTGGACAACTCTGAAATGTAGCTAGCTCACAATATAAGGACACGTTGGACTCAACTACCATGTAGCTAGTACTCTAAATATTCATATGTTGGACTCTTCTGCTACGTAGCTAACTACCAGTATATGGACATGTTGGACTCATCTGCCATGTAGCCAGCTTGTTGTGTATGAACATGTTGGACTCATCTGCCTTGTAGCTAGCCCTCTAAACATACACATGTTGGACTCATCTGTCATGAAGATAATTTGCAGTATATGGACATATTGGACTACTCTGCCATATAGCTAGCTCTCAGTATATGGACATGTTTGACTCATCTGCCATGTAGCTAGTACTCTAAATAACCATATGTTGGACTCATCTGCTATGTAGCTAACTCCTTGTATATGACCTTGTTGGACTTATCAGCCATATAACCAACTCTCTCTGTGTGAATATGTTGGACTCACCTGCCTTGATCATGTCCTCTATATATACACATGTTGCACTCATCTGCCATGTAGCTAACTCTCGGTATATGGACATGTTGGAGTCATCTGACATGTAGCTAGTATTCTGTATATGGAAATGTTGGACGACACTGCCATGTAGCTCGAATTCTATATATGGAAATGTTGCACTTCTCTGCCATGTAGCTAGCTCTCTGTATATGGACATCTTGGACTCGTCTGCCATGTAACCAGCTGTCTGTGTATGGACATGTTAGACTCATCTGCCTTGTAGCTAACCTTCTAAATATGTATCTAACTCTCAGAATATGGACATGTTGGACTCATCTGTCATGTAGCGAGTACTCTGTATATGGACATGTTTGACTACTCTTCCACTTAGCTAGCTCTCTGTACATGGACACGTTGGACTCATCTGCCATGTAGCTAGAACTCTGTATATGGAAATGATACATTACTCTGCCATGTAGCTAGTACTCTGTGTTTGGACATTTTGGACTCGTCTGCCATGTGGCTATTTCTCTATGCATGGATATGTTGAACTGATCTGACATGTAGGTAGCTCTTTGTATATGAACATATTGGAGTTGTCTGCCATGTAGCCACCCTTTCAGTATATGGACATTTTGGCCTCATCAGCCATGTAGCCTCTTCTCTGTGTATGAGAATGTCGGAATCACCTGCCTTTTAGCGTGTCCTCTATATATACACATGTTGGACTCAACTGCCATGTAACTAGTACTCTGTATATGGACATGTTGGACTACTATGCCATGTATGTAGCTCTTAGTATATGGACACGTTGGACTCATCTACCATGTAGCTAGAATTCTGAATATGGAAATGTTGCACTGCTCTGCCATGTAGCAAGTTCTCTGTATATGAACATTTTGGAATTGTCAGCCATGCAGCTAGCTCTCTGTGCATGGATATGTTGACTGATCTGCCATGTAAGTGGATCTTTGTATATGAACATATTGGGCTTGTCTCCCATGTAGGTACCTCTCTGTATATGAAGATATTTGACTGATCTGCCATATAGCCAGCTATCTGTATTTGAACAAGTTTGTCTCATCTGCCTTTTAGCTAACCCTCTAAATATACACATGTTGGACTTATCTCCCATGAAACTAACTCTCAGTATACGGACATGATGGACTCATCTGGCACATAGCTAGAGCACCATATATGGACATGTTGGACTACTCTGTCATTTAGCTAGCTCTCAGAATATGCACACATTGGACTCATCTGCCATGTATCTAGATCTCTGTAAATGGAAATGTTGCAATACTCTGCATTGTAGCTAGCTCTCTGTATATGGACATTTTGGACTCATCAGCCATGTAATCATGCTAGACTCATCTGCCTTGTAGCTAACCTTCTAAATATACACATGTTGGACTCTTCTGCCATGTATCTAACTCACAGAATATGGACATGTTGGACTCATCTGTCATGTAGCGAGTACTCTGTATATGGACATGTTTGACTACTATACCATTTAGCTAGCTCTCAGTATATGGACACATTGGACAACTCTGCCATTTAACTTGAACTCTTTATATGGAAATGTTACACTACTCTGTCATGTAGCTAGTAGTCTGTATATGGACATTTTGGACTACTCTTCCATAGAGATACCTCTATGTGTGTGGACATGTTGGACTCATCTGCCATGTAGCTAGCTCTATGTGCATGGATATGTTGAACTGCTCTGCCCTGTAGGTAGCTCTCTGTATATGTACATATTGAACTGTCTGCCATGTAGCTAGCTCTCAGTATATGGACATTTTGGACTTATCAGCCATGCAGCGTGCTCACTGTATATGAGAATGTTGGAATCACCTGCCTTGTAGTTCGTCATCTATATGTAAACATGATGGACTCATCTGTCATGTAGCTCGAACTCTGTATATGGAAATGTTTCACTCCTCTGCCATGTAGCTAGCTCTCTGTATATATGGACATTTTGGAATCGTCAGCCATGTAGCTAGCTCTCTGTGCATGGATATGTTGGACTGATCTGCCATGTAAGTAGCTCTCTGTATATGAGCATATTGGATTTGTCTGCCATGTAACTAACTCTCTGTATATGAAGATATTGGGCTCATTTGCCATGTAGCCAGCTCTCTGTGTATGAACAAGTTGGTCTCATCTGCCTTGTTGCTAGCCCTCCAAATATGCACATGTTTGACTCATCTCCCATGAAGCTAACTCTCAGTATATGGACATGTTGGACTCATCAGCCATATAGCTAGAACTCCATATATGGACATGTTAGACTGATCTGACATTTAGCTAATTCTCTATATCTGGACACGTTGGACTCACCTGCCATGTAGCTAGAACTCTGTATATGGAAATGTTGCACTGCTCTTCCATGTAGCTTCCTCTCTGTATATGGACATTTTGGACTCGTCTGCCATGTAGCTAGCTCTCTGTATATGAACATATTGGACAAGTCTGCCATGTAGCTAGCTCCCTGTATATATACATGTTGAACCCATTAGCCATGTAGCCATCTCTCTGTATGAACATGTTGTACTCATCTGCCTTGTAGCTAGTCCTCTATATATGCACATGTTGGACTCATCTGACATGTAGCTAATTTTCCGTATATGGATACTTAGGATTCATCTGCCATGTAGCTGCCTCTCTGTACATGGACATGTTGGACTCATCTGCCATGTAGATAGAACTCTGTGTATGAAAATGTTGCAGTGTTCTGACATGTAGCTAGCTCTCTGCATATGGACATTTTGGTATTGTCAGCCATGTAGATAGCTCTCTGAGCATGAATATGTTAGACTGATCTGACATGTAGGTATCTCTCTGTATATGAAGATATTGGACTTTTCTGTCATGTAGCCAATCCTCTAAATATACATATGTTGGACTCATCTGCCACATAGTTAACTTAAAGTGTATGGACATGGTGGACTCCTCTGCCATGTTGCTAGCTCTCTGTGTATGAACATATTGGACTCATCTGCCTTGTAGCTAGCCCGCTAAATATACATATTTTGGACTCATCTGCCATGTAGCTCACTCTCAGTATATGGACATGTAGGACTCATCAGCCATGTAGCTAGAACTCTGTATATGAACATGTTGGACTACTCTGCCATGTAGCTTGTTCTCTATATATGGACACGTTGGACTCATCGGCCATGTAACTAGAATTCTGTATATGGAAATGCTACACTGTATATGAACATGATGTACTCATCTGCCTTGTAGCTAGTCCACTAAATATAAACCTGTTGGAATAAACTTGCATGTATCTAACTCTCAGTATATGGACATGTTGGACTCATCTGCCATGTAGCTAGTACTCTGTATATGGACATGTTTGACAACTGTGCCATTTAGTTAGCTCTCAGTATATGGACACGTTGTACTACTCTGCCATGTAGCTAGAACTCTGTATACGGACATTTTGGACTCGTCTGCCATGTAGCTAGTTCTGACATGTAGCTAACTCTCTGCATATGGACATTTTGAAATCCTCAGCCATGTATCTAGCTCTCTGTACAAGGTCACGTTGGACTCATCTGCCATGTAGCTAGAACTCTGTATATGGAAATGTTGCACTGTTCTGACATGTAGCTAGCTCTCTGCATATGGACATTTTGGAATCCTCAGCCATGTAGATAGCTCTCTGTGCATGGATATGTTAGACTGATCTGACATGTAGCTATCTGTCTGTATATGAAGATATTGGACTTGTCTGTCATGTAGCTAATCCTCTAAACATTCATATTTTGGACTGATTTGCCACGTAGCTAATTTAAAGTGTATGGACATGGTGGACTTCTCTGCCATGTAGTCAGCTCTCTGTGTATGAACATGTTGAACTCATCTGCCTTGGAGCTAGCCATCTAAATATACATATGTAGGACTGATCTGGCATGTAGCTCACTCTCAGTATATGGATATGTTGGACTCATTGGCCATGTGGCTAGAACTCTGTATATGAACATGTTGGACTCACCTGACATGTAGCTAGTACTCTGTATATGGACATGTTGGACTACTCTGCCATGAAGCTAGCTCTCAGTATATGTATATGTTGGACTACGCTGCCATGAAGCTAGAACTCTGTACATGGAAATGTTGCATTACACTTCCATGTAGCTAGCTCTCTGTATATGGACACTTTGAACTCGTCAACCATGTAGCTATCTCTCTGTACATGGATATGATGGGTTGATCTGACATGTAGGTAGCTCTCTGTATATAAACATACTAGATTGCTCTGCATTGTAGATAGCTCTCAGTATTTGGACATGATAGACTCATTAGCCATGAAACCAGCTTTCTGTGTATGAACATGTTATACTCATCGGCCTTGTAGCTAGCCCTCTAAATATAAACCTGTTGGAATAAACTTGCATGCATCTAATTCTCAGTATAAGGACATGTTGGACTCATCTGCCATGTAGCTAGTACTCTGTATATGAACATGTTTGACTCCTATGCCATTTCGCTGGCTCTCAGTATATGGACATGTTGAAATACTCTGCCATGTAGATAGAACTCTGTATATGGACATTTTGGACTACTCTGCCATGGAGCTAGACTCTCTGTATATGAACATTTTGGACTCATCTGCCATGTAGCTAACTCTCTGTGCATGGATATGTTCAACTGATCTGCCATGTTGGTAGCTGTCTGTACAGGAACATATTGAACTTTTCTGTCCTGTAGGTAGCTCTCAGTATATGGACATGTTGGACTCATCAGCCATGTAGTCTATACTCTGTGTATGAGAATGTCGGATTCAACTGCCTTGTAGCTCATCCTCTATATATACACATGTTGGACTCAACTGCCATGTAGCCAGTACTCTGTATATGGACATGTTGGACTACTCTTCCATGTAGCTACCTCTCAGTATATGGACACGATGGGCTCATCTGCCATGTAGCTAAAACTCTGTATATGGAAATGTTGCTTGCTCTGCCATGTAGCTAGCTCTATGTATATGGACATGGTGGTATCGTCTTGCCCTCTGTGCATGGATATGTTGGACTGATCTGCCATATAGGTAGCTCTCTGTATATGAAGATATTGGACTCATCTGCCATGTAGCCAGCTCTCCGTGCATAAAAAAGTTGGTCTCATCTGCTTTGTAGCTAGCCCTCTAAA
>NW_006408918.1:1472743-1486696 GCF_000296735.1 Chrysochloris asiatica
CAGCCCGATTCGTAACCACTACGCTACCAGAACTCTAATTGTATAGACACGTTGGACTCACCTACCATGTAGCCAGCTCTCTGTGTATGAACATGTTGGACTCATCTGCCTTGTAGCTAGCTCTCTAAATATACATATGTAGGATTGATCTGGCATGTAGCTAACTCTCAGTATATGGACATGTTGGACTCATCGACCATGTAGCTAGAACTCTGAATATGGACATGTTGAACTACTCTGCTATATAGCTATCTCTCAGTATATGGGCACGATGGACTCACCTGCCATGTAGCTAGAACTCTGTATATGGAAATGTTGCACTACTTTTCCATGTAGATAGCTCTTTGTGTATGGACATTTTGGACTTGTCTGCCATGCAACTAGCTCTATGTACATGGATATGATGGATTGATCTCACATGTAGGTAGCTCTTTGTGTATGAACATATTGGTTCCCCTGCATTGTAGATAGCTCTCTGTATATGGACATGATGGACTCATAAGCCATGGAGTTAGCTGTCTGTATATGAACATGATGTAATCATATGCCTTGTAGCTAGCCCTCTAAATATAAACATGTTGGATTAAACTTGCATGTATCTAACTCTCAGTATATGGACATGTTGGACTCATCTGCCATGTAGCTATTACTCTGTATATGGACATGTTGGACTACTCTGCCATTTAGCTAGCTCTCAGTATATGGACACTTTGTACTACTCTGCCATGTAGCTAGAACTCTGTATTCGGACATTTTGGACTCGTCTGCCATGTAGCTAGCTCTCTGTGCATGGATGTTTTGAACTGATCTGACAAGTAGGTAGCTCTCTGTATATGAAAATATAGGACTTGTCTGTCATGTAGCTAGCTCTCATGATATGGACATGTTGGACTCATTAGCCAGGTAGCTAGTACTCTTTATATGGACATGTTGTACTACTCTGCCATGTAGCTTGCTCTCAGTATATGAACGAGTTGGACACACTTACCATGTAGCTAGAACTCTGTATCTGGAAATGCTGAAGTATTCTGCCATGTAGCTACCTCTCTGAATATAGACAATTTGGACTCATCTACCTTGAATCTAGAATTCTGTATATGGAAATGTTGTACTAATCTGCCATGTGGCTCGCTCTCTGTATATGGATATTATTGACTCGTCTGTCATGTAGCTAGCTTTCTGTACATGGATATATTGGACTGATCTGCGAAGCAGATAGCTCTCTATATATGAACACATTGGACTTGTCTGCCATGTACTAACTCTCAGTATATGGACGTGTTGGATACATCTGCCACGTTGCTCTCAGTATATGAACACTTGCGCTCATCTGCCATATAGCTTCAACTCAGTATATGAAAATGATGCACTACTCTGCCATGTAGCTAGCTCTCTGTATATGGATATTTTGGACTTGTCTGACATGTAGTCTGCTCTCTGTGCATGGATATTTAGGACTCATCTGTCATGTAGGTAGCTCTCTGTATATGGACATGTTGCACACATCTCCCATGTCGCTTGAACTCTGTATATGGAAATATTGCACTACCCTTCCATGTAGCTAGCTCTCTGTATATGGACATTTTGGACTCGTCTGACATGTAGCTTGCTCTCTGTGCATGGATATTTTGGACTGATTCGCCATGTAGGTAGCTCTCAGTATGTGGACAAGTAGGACTTATCGGCCTTGTGGCTAGTACCCTGTATATGGAAATGTTACACTGCCTTGCCATATAATAGGCTCCCTTTATATAGACAAGTTGGACTCATAGGTCTTGTAGCTAGAAAACTGTATATGGAAATGTTTCATTACCTTGCCATGTAGATGGCTCTTAGTATATGGACATGTTGTACTCATCGGTCATGTAGCTATTACCCTGTATATGGACATGTTGCACTACTCTACCATGTAGCTAGCTCACAGTATATATACTAGCTGGACTGATCAGCCATGTAGCTTGCTTTTTTACATGGAAATGTTGCAAAACTCTGACATATAGCTAGCTCTCTGTATATAGACAAGATGGACCCATCTGCCTTGTAGATAGAACTCGGTATATGGAAATATTGCACTAAGATGCCATGTAGCATCTTATTTATCAGGACATTTTGGACTTGTATGCCATGTAGCTAGCTCTCAGTATATGGACATATTGGACTCATGTGTCATGTAGCTAGTACCCTCTTTACGAACATGTTGCACTACTCTGCTATATAGCTAACTCTCAGTATATAAACAAATTGGACTCTTCTGCCTTGTATCAAGAATTGTGTATATGGAAATGATGCACTACCCTGACATGTAGCTAGCTCTCTGTATATGGACATTTTGATCTCGTCTGACATGTAGCTAGCTCTCTTTGCATGGATATTTGGAACTGATCTGCCAGGTAGGTAGCTCTCAGTATATGTACAGGTTGGACACATCTGCCATGCAGCTAGAAATCTGTATATGGAAATGTTGCAGTACCCTGCCATGTAGCTAGCTCTCTGTTTATGGACATTTTGGACTCGTCTGCATTGTAGTTAGGTCTCTGTACCTCTGTACGTGGATATGTTGGACTGATCTGCCAAGAAGGTAGCTCTCTGTATATGAACATATGGGACTTGTCTGCCATGTAGCTAGCTCTTAGTATATGGACAAATTGGACTCATTAAACATGTAGCTAGTACTTTTCATATGGACATGTTGGACTCCTCTGCCAGGTAGCCATCTCTTAGTATATTAAAGATTTGGACTCATCTGCCATGTGTATTGAACTCTGTATATGGAAATGATGTACTAATCTGCCTTGTAGCTACCTCTCTGTATATGGACATATTGGACTCGTCTGACATGTAGCTCGCTCTCTGCATGAATATTTTGGACTACTCTGCCATGTACCAAGCATTCAGTATATGGACAAGTTGGACACATCTGCCATGTAGCTAGAACGCTATGTATGGAAATGTTGCACGTCCCTGCCATGTAGCTAGCTCTCTGTATATGGTCATTCTGTACTCATCTGCCATGTAGCTTGAACTCTGTATATGGAAATGATGCATTACTCTGCCATGTAGATAGCTCTCTGTACATGGATATGTTGGTCTGATCTGCAAAGTAGCTAGCTCTCTGTATGTGGACATTTTGGTCTCATCTGCCATGTAGCTAGCTCTCTGTATATTTAAATTATGAACTCCTGTTCCATGTATTTAGATCTTTGTACATGGATATATTGGACTGATCTGCCATTTAGGTAACTCTATATATGAACATATTGGACTTTTCTGCCATGTAGTTAGAACTCTGTATATGGACATGTTGGTCTATTCTGCCATGTAGCTAGCTCTCAGTATATGAACACATTGGACTCATCTGCAATGTAGCTTCAACTCTGTATATGGAAATGATGCACTACTCTGGCATGTAGCTAGCTCTCTGTATATGGACATTTTGGACTCATCTGACATAAAGCAAGCTCTCTGTGTATGGATATTTTGAACTGATCTGCCATGTAAGTATTTCTCGCTATTCAGATAGGTTGGAAAATCTGCCATGTAGCTAGAACTCTGCATATGGAAATGTTGCGCTAACCTGCCATGTAGCTAGCTATCTGTATATGGACATTTTGGACTTGTCTGTCATGAAGCTAGCTCTCTGTACATGGATATGTTGGACTGATCTGCCAAGTAGGTATCTCTCTGTATATGAACATATTGGACTTGTCTGCTATTTAGGTGTCTCTCAGTATATGGACACGTTGGAAACATCCGTCATATAGCTAGAACTCTGGAGTACTCTGCCATGTAGCTAGATCTCTGTATATAAATAATTTGTTCTCATCTGCCTTGTAGCTAGAACACTGTATATAGAAATGTTGCACTACCCTGTCATGTAGCCAGCTCTCTGTATATGGACATTTAGGAGTCTTCAGCCATGTAGCTAGCTCTCTGTACATCGATATGTTGGACTGATCTGCCAAGTAGGTAGCTCCTTGTATATGAACATAATGGACTTGTCTGCCATGTACCTAGCTCTCAATATATGGACATGTTGGACTTTTCTTCCATGTAGTAAGCACCCTGTATATGGATATGTTGGACTAGTCTGCCATGTAGATTGCTCTCAGTATATGGACACATTGGACACATCTGCCATGGAGCTAGACCACTGTATATGAAAATGTTGCACTACCTTGCCATGTAGGTCACTCTCTTTATATGAACGTATTGGATTTGTCTGCTATGTAGCTTGCTCTCAGTATATGGACACATTGGACACATCTGCCATGGAGCTAGACCACTGTATATGAAAATGTTGCACTACCTTGCCATGTAGGTCACTCTCTTTATATGAACGTATTGGATTTGTCTGCTATGTAGCTTGCTCTCAGTATATGGACACATTGGACACATCTGCCATGGAGCTAGACCACTGTATATGAAAATGTTGCACTACCTTGCCATGTAGGTCACTCTCTTTATATGAACGTATTGGATTTGTCTGCTATGTAGCTTGCTCTCAGTATATGGACACATTGGACACATCTGCCATGGAGCTAGACCACTGTATATGAAAATGTTGCACTACCTTGCCATGTAGGTCACTCTCTTTATATGAACGTATTGGATTTGTCTGCTATGTAGCTTGCTCTCAGTATATGGACATGTTGGACACATCTGCCATGTAGCTAGAATTCTGTATTTTGAAATGTTGCACAACTCTGCCATGTAGCTAGTTCTCTGTATATAGACAAGTTTGACTCATCTCCCTTGCAGCTAGAACTCTGTATATGGAAATGTTGCACTACACTTCCATGTAGCTAGCTCTTTGCATATGGACTTTTTGGACTCATCTGCTATTTAGCTAGCTCTCTGTACATGGATATGTTGGAATGATCGGCTATGTAGGTAGCTCTCTGTATATGAACATATTGGACTAGACTAATATGTAGCTAGCTCTCAGTATATGGATATGTTGGACTCATTAGCCAGGTAGCTAGTACTCTTTATATGGACATTTTGGACTACTCTGAAATGTAGCTAGCTCTCCGTATTTGAACCCTTTTTACTCATCTACGATGTAGCTTGAACTCTGTAAATAGATATGATGCACTACACTCCCATGTAGCTAGCTCTCTGTATATGGACATTTTGGACACTTCTAACATGTAGATAGCTCTCTGTGTATGGATATTTTGAACTGATCTGCCATGTAGCTAGCTCTCAGTATATGGACATATTGGAAACATCTTCTTTGTAGCTAGAACACTGTATATTGAAATGTTGCACTACCCTGCCATTTAGCTAGCTCTCCGTATATGGACATTTTGGACTCGTTTGCCATGTACATTGCTCTCTGTACATGCATATGTTGGACTGATCTGCCAAGTAGGTAGGTCTCTGTATATAAACATATTGGACTTGTCTGCCATGGAGTTGGCTCTCAGTATATGGACACGTTGGACACATCTGCCATGTAGCTACTACCCTGAATATGGGCATGTTGGACTACTCTGCCATGTAGCTAGCTCTCTGTATATAGACAAGTTGGACTCATATGCCTTGTAGTTAGAACTCTATATATGGAAATGTTGCACTACCCTGTCATGAAGGTAGCTCTCTGTATTTGGGCTTTTTGGACTTATCTGGGTTGGAGCTAGCTCTCTGTACATAGATATGATGGACAGATCTGTCGTGCAGGTACGTCTCAGTATATGGACATATAAGACATATCTGCCATGTAGCTAGTATCCTGTATGTTGGACAACTCTGCCATGTAGCTAGCTCTCAGTTTACGGACATGTTTGTCACATCTGGAATTTAGCTAGAACTCTGTATATGGAAATGTTGCACTACTCTGACATGTAGCTAGCTCTCTGTGCATGCATATTATGTATTACTCTGCCATGTAGCTCTCAGTATATGGACACATCAGACACGTATGGACATTTTGGACTTGTCTGCTATGTAGCTAGCTTTCTTTACATGAATATATTGGACTGATCTGCCATTCAGGTAGTTCTCTGTATGGATATGTTGGACTGATCTGCCAAATAGGTGGCTCTCTGAATATGAACATATTATATTTGTTTGCCATGTAGCTAGCTCTCAATATATGGACACATTGGACACATCTGCCATGTAGCGAAAACTGATTATTTGGACATGTTGGACTACTCTGCCATGGAGCCTAAGAATACTTTGGACTAATGTGCCATGTAGTTCGAACTCTGTATATGGAAATGTTGCACAACCTTGCCATGTAGCTAGCTCTCCGTATATGGACATTTTGGACTCATCCACCATGTTGCTAGCTCTCTGTACATGGATATGTTGGACTGATCTGATAAGTAAGTAGCTCTCTGTATATGAACATATTGGACTTGTGTGCCATGTAGCTATCTCTCGGTATATGGAAACGTCATACACACCTGCAGTGTAGGCAGAACTCTGAATATGGACCTGTTGGAGCACTCTGCCATGTAGCTACCTCTCTATATATAGACAATTTGGACTCTTATGCCTTGTAGCTAGAACTCTGTATATGGAAATGTTGCCATACCTGTCCATGTAGCTAGTTCTCTGTATATGGATACTTTTGACTCGTCTGCCATGTAACTAAAATGTCGTACATGGATTTGTTGGACTGATCTGCCAAGTAGGTAGCTCTCTGTATGTGAACATTTTGGACTTGTCTGCCATGTAGGTAGCTCTCTGTATATGGACAAGTTGGGCTTATCTACCATGCAGCTAGTACCCAGAATATGGACATGGTGGACTACTCTGTCAAGTAGTTATCTCTCAATATATGGACATGTTTGAAACATATGACATGTTGCTAGAACTCTGTATATGGAAATGTTGCACTATCCTGTATATGCACATATAGGACTTGTCTGCCATGTAGGTAGCTCTCAGTATATGAACACCTTTAACAGATCTGCCTTGTAGAAAGAACTCTGTATATGGAAAATTTGAACTACCATGTCATGTAGTTACCTCTTTGTATATTGACATTTTGGACTCGTCTGCCATGTAGATAGATCTCTGTACATGGATATGTTGGACCGATCTGCCAAGTATGTAACTCTCTGTGCATGAACATATTGGACTTGTCTGCCATATAGCTAGTTCTCAGTGTATGGAAACATTGGACACATCTGCATGTAGCTAGAACTCTGTATATGGAAGTGTTTCACTACTCTGCCATGTATCTAGCTCTGTGTTTATAGACCACCTGGACTCATCTGTCTTGTACCTAGAACTCTGTATATGGAAATTTTGCACTACCCTGCTATGTACCTAACTCTCTGTATATGAACATTTTAGACTCATCAGCCATGTCCTAGCTCTCTGTACATGGGTATGTTGGATTGATCTGCCAAGTAGGTAGCTCTGTGTATATGAACATATTGGAATTCTCTGCCATGCAGCTAGCTCTCAGTATATGCACACGTTGGGCACATCTGCGATGTAGCTAGAACACTATATATGGAAGTGTTGCATTACACTGCCATGTAGCTAGCTCTCTGTATATAGACAAGTTGGATTCATCTGCCTTGTAGCTAGAACATTGTATATGGAAATGTTGCACTACCCTGCCATGTAGTTAACTCTCTGTATTTTGGACTCATCTGCCATGTAGCTAGCTCTCTGTACATGGATATGTTGGACTGATCTGCCAAGTAGGTAGCTCTCTGTATATGAACATATAGCATTTGTTTGCCCTGTAGGTGGATCTCAGTATATGAACACGTTGAACACATCTGCCATGTAGCTACTACCCTGAATATGGACATGTTGGGCTACTCTACCATTTAACTAGCTCTCAGTATATTTAAAAGTTGGAAACATCTGCCATGTACCTTGAACTCTGTATATGGAAATGTTGCAATACTCTACCATGTAGCCAGCACTCTGTATATAGACAAGGTGGACTCATCTGCCATGTAGCTACAACTCTGTATATGGAAATGTTGCACTACACTGCCATGTACTAGCTCTCTGTACATGGACATTTTGGACTCGTATGTCATGTAGCTAGCTCTCTGTACATGGATAGGTTGGACTGATCAGCCAAGTACGTAGCTCTCTGTTGATGAACATGTAGGACTTGTCTGCTATGTAGCTAGCTCTTGGTATATGGACACATTGGACACATCTGCCTTGTAGCTAGAACTCTGTATATGGAAATGTTACACTACCCTGCCGAGTAGTTTGCTCTCTGTGTATGAACATTTTGGACTCGTCTGCCATGTAGCTAACTCTCTGTACATGGATATGTTGGACTGATCTGTCAAGTAGGTTGATCTCTTTATAAGAACATATTGGACTTGTCTGCCATGTAGTTTGATCTCAGTATATGAACACCTTTAACACATCTGCCATATAGCTAGAACTCAGTATATGGAAATGTTGCTGTACCCTGCCATGTAGCTAGCTTTCTCTATATGTCCATTTTATAATCGTCTGCCATGAAGTTAGCTTTCTGTTCATGGATATGTTGGACTGATCTGCCAAGTAGGTAGCTTTTTTTGTATGAACATATTGGACTTTTCTGCCATGTAGCTGACTCTCAAAATATGGGAAGCTGAACACATCTTCCATGTAGGTAGTACCCAGAATTTGGACATGTTGGACTACTCTGCAATGTAGCTAGCTCTCATTTTATGAATACATAGGCACATCTGCCATATTGCTCGAAATCTGTATATGGAAATGTTGCACTACCCTACCAGGTAGTTAGATCTCTATATAGACAGGTTGGACTCATCTGCTTAGTACCTAGAAATCTGTATATGGAAATGTTTCACTACATTGCCAT
Organism: Chrysochloris asiatica; assembly: GCF_000296735.1. Classification (NCBI taxonomy): domain Eukaryota; kingdom Metazoa; phylum Chordata; class Mammalia; order Afrosoricida; family Chrysochloridae; genus Chrysochloris; species Chrysochloris asiatica. The sequence goes on from NW_006408918.1 coordinate 1,481,550, forward strand.
GTATCTAGCTCTCTGTATATGGACATTTTAGATTCATCTGCCATGTAGCTAGCTCTCTGTACATGGATATGTTGGACTTTTCTGCCTAGTAGAAAGCTCTCTGTACATGGGTATGTTTGACTGATCTGACAAGAAGGTAGCTCTCTGTATATGAACATATTGGATTTGTCTGCCATGTAGCTAGCTCTCAGTATATGGGCATGTTGGAAAACATCTTCCCTGTACCTAGAACTCTCTATATGGAAATGTTGCCCAACCGTGCCATGTAGATAGCTCACTGTATATGGACATTTTGGACTCGTCTGCCTTGTACCTAGCTCTCTGTACATGTATATGTTGGACAGATCTGACAAGTAGGTAGCTCTCTGTGTATGAACGTTTTGGCCTTGTCTGCCATGTAGCTAACTCTCTCTACATGGATATGTTGGACTGATCTGTCAAGAAGTTAGAACTCTGTATATGTAAATGTTGCCCAACCGTGCCATGTATCTAGCTCTCTGTACATGGACATTTTGGAATCATCTGCCATGTACCTAGCTCTCTGTACATGGATATGTTGGACTGATCTGCCAAGATGGTAGGTCTTTGTAAATGAACATATTGGACTTGTCTGTCATGTAGACAGCTCTCAAAATATGGATATCTTGAACACATCTGCCATGTAGCTAGAACTCTGTATATGGAAATGTTGCACTACCCTGCCATGTAGGTTGCTCTCTATATATGGACATTTTGGACTCGTCTGCCATGTAGCTAGCTCTCTGAACATGGATACAGTGGACTCATCTGCCAAGTAGGTAGATCTCTATATATGAACATATTGGACTTGTCTGCCATGTAGGTGGCTCTCTGACATGTAGCTAGAACTCTGTATATGGAAGTGTTGCACTACTCTGCCTTCCAGCTAGCTCTCTGTATATAGATATATTGGACTCATCTGCCTTGTAGGTAGAACTCTGTATATGGAAATGTTGCACTACCCTGCCATGTGACTAGCTCTCTGTATATGGACATTTTGGACTCTCCTGCCATGAAGCTAGCTCTCTGTACATGGATATGTTGGACTGTTCTGCCATGTGGGGAGCTCTCTGTGTATGAACATATTGGACTTATCTGTCCTGTAGTTTGCTCTCAGTATATGGACACGTTGGACACATCTGCCATGTAGCCACTACCCTGAATATAGACATGTTGGACTACTGTACCATGTAACTAGCTCTCTGTATATTGATATTTTGGACTCGTCTGCCATGTAGCTAGCTCTCTGTACATGGATACGTTACACTGATCTGCGAAGTAGGTAGCTCTCTGTTTATGAACATATTGGACTTGTCTGCAATGTAGTTAGTTTTCAGTATATTGACATGTTGGACTGCTCTGCCATGTAGTTAGCTCTCTGTATATAGACAATTTGTACTCATGTGCCTTGTAGCTAGAACTCTGTATATGGAAATGTTGCACTACTCTGGCATGTAGCTGGCTCTCCGTATATGGACATTTTGGATTTGTCTGCCATGAAGCTAGCTCTGTGTACATGGGTATGTTACACTGATCTGTGAGGTAGGTAGCTCTTTGTTTATGACCATATTGGACTTTTCTTCCATGTAGCTATCTCTCAGTATTTGGACAGGTTGGACACATGTACCATGTACTTAGAACTCTGTATATGGGAATGTTGCACTTCTCTGCCATGTAACTAGCTCTCTGTATATAGACAAGTTGGACTCATCTGCCTGGGAACTAGAACTCTATACATGGAAATGTTGCACTACCCTGCCATGTAGCTACCTCTCTGTATATGGACATTTTGGAGGCCTCTGCCATGTAGCTAGCTCTCTGTACGTGGATATGTTGGACTGATCAGCCAAGTAGGTAGCTTCCTGTATATGAACATAATGGACTGGTCCGCCATGTGGTAGCTCTCAATATATCTACAGTTTTGACATATCTGCCATATATGTAGAACTCTGTATATGGAATTTCTGCACTACCCTGCCTTTTAGCTAGCTCTTTGTATATGGACATTTTGAACTTGTCTGCCATGTAGCTAGCTCTCTGTACATGGATATGTTGCACTGATCTGCGAAGTAGGTACCACTCTGTTTATGAAAATATTGGACTTGTCTGCCATGTAGCTAGTTCTCAGTATATGGACATGTTGGACTACTCTGCCATGTAACTAGCTCTCTGTATATAGACAAGTTGGACTCATCTGCCTGGGAGCTAGAACTCTGTATATGGAAATGTTACACTACCCTGCCATGTGGCTAGTTCTCTGTATATGGACATTTTAGACGCATCTACCATGTAGCTAACTCTCTGTACATGAATATTTTGGATTGATCTTCCAAGTAGGTAGCTCTCTATATATGAACATATTTCACTTGTCATGCAGCTAACTCTCAGTATAATGACACCTTGGACACATCTTCCATGTAGCTAGAGCTCTGTATATGGAAATGTTGCAATACACTGCCATGTAGCTAGCTCTTTGTATATAGACAAGTTGGACTCATCTGCCTTATAGTGAGAACACTGTATATCGAAATGTTGCACTACCCTGCCACACAGGTAGCTCTCTGTATATGGATATGTTGGACTGATCTTCCAATTAGGTAGCCCTCTGTATATGAACATATTGGACTTGTCTGCGATGTAGGTACCTCTCAATTTATGGACACCTTGGACACATCTGCCACGTAGCTAGAACTCTGTATATGTAAATGTTGCACTACCCTGTCATGTAGCTAGCTCTCTGTATATGGACATTTTAGTCTCGTATGTCATGTAGCTAGCTCTCTGTACATGGATATGTTACACTGATCTGTGAAGGAATTTGCTCTCTGTCTATGAACACTTTGGACACATCTGCCATTTTGCTTGAGCTCTGTATATGGAAATAATTCACTACTCTGCCATGTAGCTTGCTCTCAGTGTATGGAAACCTTGAATACATCTGCCATGTAGCTAAAACTCTGTATATGAAAATATTGCACTACCCTTCCATGTGAGTAGCTCTCTGTATATGGACATATTTGCTTGTCTGCCATGTCACTAATTCTCTGTACATGGATATGTTGAACTGATCTGCCAAGTAGTTAGCTCTCTGTATATGAACATATTGGACTTGTCTGCCATGTAGCTATCTCTCAGTGTATGGACACGTTGGGCACATCTGTCATGTACCTAGAACTCTATATATGGAAATGTTGCACTATTCTGCATTGTAGCTATCTCTTTGTATATGGACATTTGTACTCATCTGCCATGTAGCTAGCGCTCTGTACATGGATATGTTGGACTGATCTGCAAAGTAGGTAGCTCTCTGTATATGAACATATTGTAATTGTCTGCCATGTAACTAGTTCTCAGTATATGGACCCGTTGGACACATCTACCATGTAGCTAGAACTCTCTATATTGGAATGTTGCACTCCCCTGCCATGACGGTAGATCTCTCTATATAGACAAGTTGGACTCATCTGCCTTGAAGCAAGAACTCTGCCATGTAGCTAGCTCTCTGTATATGGACATTTTGAACTTGTCTGCCATGTAGCTAGAACTCTGTACATGGATATGTTGAACTGATCTGCAAAGCAGTTAGCACTCTGTATATGAACATATTGAACTTGTCTGCCATGTAGCTAGCTCTCAGTATTTGAACACTTTGGACTCATCCGCCATTTATCTTGAGCTCTGTATATGGAAATGATGCACTACTCTGACATGGCGCTATCTCTCAGTGTATGGACAACTTGGACACATCAGCCATGTAGCTAGAACTCTGTATATGGAAATGTTACACTACCCTGCCATGTAGCTAGGTCTCTTTATACGGACATTTTGGACTTGTCTGCCACACAGCTAGCTAGCTCTCTGTACATGGATATGTTGAACTGATTTGCCAAGTAGGTGGCTCTCTGTATATAATCATATTGAACTTGACTGCCATGTAGCTACCTCTCAGTATATGGATACGTTGAACACATCTGCCATGTAGCTACTACCCTGAATATGGACATGTTAGACTACCATTCCATGTATTTAGATCGCTTTATATAGACAAGTTGAACTCTTCTGCCTTGAAGTTAGAACTCTATATGGAGATGTTTCACTACCCTGCTATGTTGCGAGCTCACTGCATATGGGCATTTTGGACTCATATACCATGTAGATACCTCTCTGTACATGGACATGTTTATATAATCTGTGAAGTAGGTAGCTCTCTGTATATGAACATATTGGACTTGTCTGCCATGTAGCTAGCTCTTGGTATATGGACATGTTGGACTCATCTGCCAGGTATCTAGTACCTTGTATATGAACATGTTGGACTGCTCTGCCATGTAGCTAGCTCTCAGAGTGTGGACAAGTTGGACACATCTGCCATGACCTAGAACTCTGTATATGCAAATGTTACACTACTCTGCCATGTAGCTCGCTCTCTGTATATAGACAAGCTTGACTCATCTGCCTTGTACCTAGAACTCTGTACATGGAAATGTTGCACTTCCAATCAAGATAGCTAGCTCACTGTATATGGACGTTTTGGACATCGCCTGCCATGTAGCCAGCTCTATCTACATGGATATGTTGGACTGAACTTCCAAGTAAGTAGCTCTCTGCATATGAACATATTAAACTTGTCTGCTATGTAGGTGGCTCTCAATATATGGACATGTTGGACATATCTACCATGTAGATAGAACTCTGTATATGGAAGTGTTGCACTACTCTGCCAAGTAGCTAGATCTCTGTATATAGACAGTTTGGAATCATCTGCCTTGTAGCTAGAACTCTGTATATGGAAATGCTGCACTACTCTGTCATGTAGCTAGCTCTCTGTATAAAGATAAGTTGGACTAATCTGCCTTATAGTTATGACTCTGTATATAGAAATACTGCACTACCCTGCCAAGTAGGTAGCTCCCTGTATATGGACATTTTCGATTCATCTGCAATGTAGCTATCTCTCTGTATATAGACAAGTTGGACTCATCTGCCTTGTCACTTAAACACTTTATATGGAAAAGTTTCACTACACTGCCATTTACCTAGCTCTCTGTATAGGGACATTTTTGATTCATCTGCCATGTAGCTAGTTCTCTGTACATGGATATGTTGGACTGATCTGCCATGTAGGTATC
>NW_006408918.1:1488051-1491303 GCF_000296735.1 Chrysochloris asiatica
CATGTAGTTAGGTCTGTGTATATGGACATGTGGACTTGTCTGCCTTGTAGTTGACTCTCTGTACATGGATATGTTGGACTGATCTGCCAAGTAGATAGCTCTCTGTATATGATCATATTGGACTTATCTACCCTGTAGGTGTCTCTCAATATATGGACATGTTGGACACATCTGTCATGTAGCTACTATCCTGAATATGTACGTGTTGGACTAGTCTGCCATGTAGATAGCTCTCTGTATATAGACAATTTGGACTTATCTGACTTGTAGCTAGAACTCTTTATATGGAAATGATGCACTATTCTGCCATGTAGCTAATTCTCTGTATATAGACAAGTTGGACTAAACTGCCTTGTAGTTACGACGCTGTATATAGAAATGTTGCACTATCCTGCCAAGTAGGTAGCTCTCTGTATATGGACATTTTTGACTTGTCTGCAATGTATCTAGCTGTCTGTATATACACAAATTGGGCTCATCTGCCTTGTAGCTCGAACTCTGTATATGGAAGTGTTGCACTACTCTGCCATGTAGCTATCTCTTTGTATTTAGACAAGTTGGACTCATCTGCCTTGTCACTAGAAATCTTTATATGGAAATGTTTCACTACCCTGTCATGTAGCTAGTTCTCTGTATAGGGACATTTCCAACTTGTCGGCCATGTATCTAGCTCTCTATATATGTATATGTTGGACTGATTTGCCAAGTAGGTAGCCCTTTGTATAAGAACACATTGGACTTGTCTGCCATGTAGCTAGCTCTCAGTATATGAACATGTTGGACACATCTACCATGTTGCTAGAACCCTATATATGGATATGTTGCACTACACTGCCATGTAGGAAGCTCTCTGTATAGCGACATTTTGGACTCTTCTGCCGTGTAGCTAGCTCTCTGTATATAGACAAGTTGGACTCATCTGCGTTGTCGTTAGAACTGTTTTATATGGAAATGTTTCACTACTCTGCCATGTAGCTAGCTCTCTCTATAGGGACATTTTTGACTCATCTGCCATGTTGCTAGTTCTCTGTATAGGGACATTTTCGACTTGTCTGCCATGTAGCTAGCTCTTTGTACATGGATATGTTGGACTGATCTGCCAAGTAGGTAGCCCTCTGTATATGAACATATTGGACTTGTCTGCAATATAGGTAACTCTCAATATATGGACACCTTGTACACATCTGCCACGTAGCTAGAATTCTGTATGTGGAAATGTTGCACTAACCTGCCATGTAGCTAGCTCTATTTATAGGGACATTCTGGACTTGTCTGTCATGTAGCTAACTCTCTGTACACTGATCTGCATAGTAGGTAATCTCTATATATGAACATATTGGATTTATCTGCCAGGAAGCTAGCTCTCAATATATGGACATGTTGGACTGCGCTGCCATGTAGCTAGTACCCTGTATATGGACATGTTGGACTGCTCTGCCATGTAGCTAGCTCTCAATGTATGTACACATTGGACATATCTTCCAGTACCTAGAACTCTGTATATGGAAATGTTGCACTACTCTGCAATGTAGGTAGCTCTTGTTATATAGACAAGTTTCACTCATCTGCCTTGTAGCCAGAACTCTGTATATGGAAATGTTGCAATACCCTACCAATTGGCTAGCTCTCCGTATATGGACATTTTGCACACATCTTCCATATAGCTAGCTGTCTGTACATGGATATGTTTGACTGATCTGACAAGAAGGTAGCTCTCTGTATAGGAACATATTGGACTTTTCTGCCATGTAGCTGTCTCTCAGTATATGGACATGTTGGACACATCTGTCATGTTGCTAGAACTCTGTATATGGAAATGTTGCACTACCCTACCATGTAGCTAGTTCGCTGTATATGGACATTCTGCCATGTATCTATCTCTCTGTATATAGACAAGTTGGACTCATCTGCCTGGTAGATAGAACTCTGTAAATGGAAATTTTGCACTACCTTGTCATGTAGCTAGCTCTCTGTATATGGACATTTTGGACTTGTCTGACATATAACTAGCTCTCTGTACATGGATATATTTAACTGATCTGCCAAGTAGGTAGCTCTCTGTATATGAACATATTTGACTTGTCTGCCATGTAGCTATATCTCAGTATATGGACATGTTGGACTCATCTGCCATGTAGCTAGTACACTGTATATGGATATGTTGGACTACTCTGCCATGTAGCTAGCTCTCAGTATATGTGCACGTTGGACACTTCTGCCATGTACCTAGAATTCTGTATATGGGAATGTTGAAATACTCTGCCATGTAGCTAACTCTCTGTATATAGACAAGTTGGACTAATCTGCCTGTTACCTAGAACTCTGAAAATGTAAATATTGCACTGTCCTGCCATTTAGCTAGTTCCCTATATATGGGCATTTTGGACTCTTCTGCCATGTAGCTAGCTCTGTGTATATTTATATGTTGGAATGATTTGCGAAGTAGGTAGCTCTGTGTATATGAACATTTTGGACTTGTCTGCTATATAGGTGGCTCTCAGTATATGGATAAGTTGGACACATCTGACATGTAGCTATTACCCTGAATATGGACATGTTGAGCTACTCAGCCATGTAGCTACCTCTCTATAGATAGATAAGTTGAACTCATCTGCTTTGTAGCTAGAACTCGGTATATGGAAATATTGCACTACACTGCCATGTAGCTAGCTCTCTGTACATGGATATGTTGGACTGATCTGGGAAGTAGGTAGCTCTCTGTATATGAACATATTGTAATTGTCGTCCATGTAGCTAGTTCTCAGTATAAGGACACGTTGGACATATCTGCCATGTTGTTAGAACACTGTATATTAAAATGTTACACTACACTGCCATGTAACTATCTCTCTATATATGGACATTTTGGTCTCTTTTGCTATGTAGCTAGCACTCTGTACATGGATATCTTGGACTGATTTGCCAAGCAAGTAGCTCTCTGTATATGAACATATTGGACTTATCTTCCGTCTAGCTAGCTCATAGTACTTGGACACGTTAGAAACGTAGGCCATGAAGCTAGAACTCTGTATATGAAAATGTTGCACTACTGTGCCATGTATCTAGCTCTCTGTATATAAACAACTTGGACTCATCTGCCTTTTACCTAGAACTTTGTATATGGAAATGTAGCACTACCCTGTCATGTAGCTAGCTCTCTGTGTATGGATATGTTGAACTGATCTGCCAAATAGGTAGCTCTCTGTATATGAACATATTGGACTTGTCTGCCATGTAGCTAGCTCTCAGTAT
>NW_006408918.1:1491403-1498240 GCF_000296735.1 Chrysochloris asiatica
CTCTCTGTATATGAACATATTGGACTTGTCTGCCATGTAGCTAGCTCTCAGTATATGGACATGTTGGACTCATCTGCCATGTAGCTAGTACCCTGAATATGGACATCTTGTATACTCGGTCATTTAGCTAGCTCTCTAAAGATAGACAGGTTTTACTCATCTGCTTTGTAGCTATAACTCTGTATATGGAAATATTGCACTACCCTTCCATGTAGCTAGCTCTCTATATATGGACATTTTGGACTCATCTGCCATGTAGGTAGCTCTATGTACATGAATATATTGGACTTGTCTACCATGTAGCTGGCTCACAGTATATGTACACGTTATAAACATCTGCCATGTAGCTAGTACTCTTTATATAGACATGCTGGAATACTCTGTCATGTAGCTAGTTCTCTGTATGTGGATATGTTGGACTCATCAGCCAGGTAGCTATAACTCTTTACATGGACATGTTGGACTACTCTGCCATATAGCTAGCTCTCAGTATATGAACACTTTGGACTCATCTGCCATGTAGTTTGAACTCTGTATATCGAAATGATGCACTACTCTGCCATTTAGCTAGCTCTCTACATATAGACAAGTTGGATTCATCTGCCTTGTAGCTCAAACTTTGTATATGGAAATGTTACACTACCCTGCCATGTAGCTAGCTCTTTGTATATGGACACGTTGGACTCATCTGCCTTGTAGCTACAACTCTATATATCGAAATGTTGCTTTCCGCTGTCATTTAACTAGCTCTCTGTATAAAAACAAGTTGGACTCATCTGCCTTGTAGCCAGAACTCTGTATATGGATATGTTGCACTATCCTGCCATGTAGCTAGTTCTCTGTATATGAACATTTTGGACTTGTCTGCCATGTAGCTAGCTTTCAGTATATGGGAATTTTGGAGTCATCTGCAATGTACCTAGCACACTTTATATGGACATGTTGGACTGATCTGCCATGTAGGTAACTCTCACTATATGGACACCTTGAACACATCGGCCATGTAGCGAAAACTCTGTATATGGAAATGTTACACTGCCCTGCCATGTAGATACCTCTCTATATGGACATTTTGGACTCGTCTGCCATGTAGCTGGCTTTCTGTACATGGATATGTTGGACTGATCTGCCAATTTGGTAGCTCTCTCTATATGAACATGTTGGACTTGTCTGCCATGTAGCTAGCTCTCATTATATGGACATGTTGAACTCATTAACCAAGTAGCTAATACACTGTATATAGACATGTTGGACTACTCTGCCATGTAGATAGCTCTCAGTATATGGACACGTTGGACACATCTTCTATGTAGCCAGAGCTCTGTACACGGAAATGTTGCACTAACCTGCCATGTAGCTAACTCTCTGTATATGAACATATTGGACTTGTCTACAAGGAGCTCTGGTAGCGTAGTGGTTACGAATTGGGCTGCGAACCTTAGGGTCAGCGGTTCGAAACTACCAGCCGCTCCGCGGGAGAAAGATGAGGCTTTCTACTCCCGTAAAGGTTTACACCCTCAGAAACACTGTACAGGGTTGCTATGGGTCGGACCCGACTCGATGGCACTTAACAACAACAATAACCATGTAGCTAGCTCTCAGTATATGTACACGTTGGAAACGTCTGCATGTAACTAGTACTCTTTATATGGACATGTTGTACTACTCTGCATTATAGCAGGCTCTTGGTATGTGGACACGTTGTACTCATTAGCCAGGTATCTAGTACTCTTCATATGGACGTGTTGGACTACTCTGCCATGTAGCTTGCTCTCAGTATATGAACGAGTTGGACACACTTACCATGCAGCTAGAACACTGTATCTGGAAATGCTGAAGTACTCTGCCTTGTAGCTACCTCTCTGAATATAGACAAGTTGGACTCAACTGCCTTGTATCTACAACTCTGTATTTGGAAATGTTGCACTACTCTGCCATGCAGCTCGCTCTCTGTATATGAATATTTTTACTCGTCTGTCATGTAGCTAGCTTTCTGTTCATGGATATGTTGGACTGATCTGCAAAACAGATAGCTCTCTATATATGAACACATTGGACTTGTTTGCCATGTACTAACTCTCAGTATATGGACTCGTTGGACACATCTGCCACGTTGCTCTCAGTATATGAACACTTGGGCCTATCTGCCATGTAGCTTCAACTCAGTACATGAAAATGATGCACTACTCTGCCATGTAGCTACCTCTCTGTATATGGATTTTTTGGACCCGTCTGACAAGTAGCCTGCTCTCTGTGCATGGATATTTAGGACTCATGTGCCATGTAGGTAGCTCTCATTATATGGACATGTTGCACACATCTCCCATGTCGCTTGAACTCTGTATATGGAAATGTTGTACTACCCTGCCATGTAGCTATCTCTCTGTAAATGGACACTTTGGACTCGTCTGACATGTAGCTTGCTCTCTGTGCATGGATATTTTGGACTGATCTGCCGTGTAGGTAGCTCTCCATATGTTGACAAGTAGTACTTATCTGTCTTGTGGCTAGTACCCTGCATATGGAAATGTTGCACTACCCTGCCATGTAACTAGCTCTCTGTATATGGACATTTTATTTTTATTTATTTATTATTTTTTTTAGAACATCGTAAATTTTTAATCCTTTATTTACAGATTGCCTAGACCACTTTTGATTAAGAAAACTGTAGAAAGTTAATAAGGACGACAGGCGGTGGCACGCATGAATTCTCCACAGAGTCCTGTTTTGTGTGTGTGGGGGAGGTTCTGAATGCACTGCTGGGTTCTCTGCTCACACTTGCTGGAATCATTCGCGGCAGATTTTCAATCCACAGATCGCTTTTCCTCATATTTCTTTGTAAACTCTTAAGCGTTCTTACAGAATTTTTTACAGTCCTTAGAGTATTCTTCAGCTAGGTCAGCTCGGAGTGGGTGTCCAGGCTGGGGGTCGTTGACCAGTGCTATGAAAGCCTGGATTACTTGGTCAGTTTTGGTTGCTGGCTTCCTGTTTTCATCACTAATTACCGGCACACAAACCTGACTCTTTTCATCGATGTTTGGGTGATAGATCTTTGTCTTAAATGTGATCTTCGGTGGTTTGAACGGGTAATCTGCTGGAAAGTTGATTTCGATTCTGAAGGCCCCCTTATCATATGGAGGGTTGTCAGGAACAACTAACCCTTGCCAAGTCAATAAATTAGCTTCATCAACCTGGATGTTATGGAAGTTTTTCATCCCACATTTGCAGAGTTCTTCAAGGTCCTTCATCAGCCTCCTGCTGGCCGCCATCTTGGATTGGGTGCTGCTGCTCTTTATATGGACATTTTGAACTCTTCTGACATGTAGCTAGATCTCTTTGCATGGATATTTTGAACTAATCTGCCAGTTAGGTAGCTCTCAGTATATAGACAGGTTGGACACATCTGCCATGCAGTTAAAATCTGTATATGAAAATGTTGCACTACTCTGACATGTAGCTAGCTTTCTGTATATGGACATTTTGGACTCGTCTGAATTGTAGCTAGTTCTCTGTACATGGATATGTTGGACTGATCTGCCAAGAAGATAGCTCTCTGTATATGAACATATTGAACTTGTCTGCCATGTAGCTAGCTCTCAGTATATGGAAATTTTGGACTCATTAACCATATAGCTAGTACTCTTCATATGGACATGTTGGACTACTCTGCCGTGTAGCCATCTCTTAGTATACTAGCACTTTGGACTCATCTGCTATGTGGATTTAACTCTGCATATGGAAATGATGTACTACTCTGACTTGTAGATAGCTCTCTGTATATGGACATGTTGGACTCGTCTGACATGTACCTTGCTCTCTGCATGAATATTTTGGACTACTCTGCCATGTACCAAGTTCTCAGTATATGGACATGTTGGACACATCTGCCATGTAACTAGAAATCTATGTATGGAAATGTTGCACTTCCCTGCCATGTAGCTAGCTCTCTGTATATGGACACTTTGGACTCATCTACCATGTAGCTTGAACTCTGTATATGGAAATGACACACTACTCTGCCATGTAGATAGCTCTCCGTGCATGGGTATGTTGGTCTGATCTGCAAAGTAGCTAGCTCTCTGTATATGGACATTTTAGACTCATCTGCCATGTAGCTAGTTCTCAGTATATGGACATGTTGGACTCATCTACCTTGTAGTTAGAACTCTGCAAATGGAAATGTTGCACTACCCTGCCATGCAGCTAGCTCCCTGTATATTTAAATTTTGGACTCCTGTGCCATGTAGTTAGATCTCTGTACATGGATATGTTGGACTGATCTGACAAATAGGTAGCTCTCTGTATATGAACATATTGGACTTTTCTGCCATGTAGTTAGAACTCTGTATATGGACATGTTGGACTATTCTGACATGTAGCTAGCTCTCAGTATATGAACACATTGGACTCATCTGCCATGTTGCTTCTACTCTGCATATGGAAATGATGCACTACTCAGGCATGTAGCTAGCTCTCTGAATATGGACATTTTGGATTCGTCTGACTATAGCAAGCTCTCTGTGTATGGATATTTTGAACTAATCTGCCATGTAAGTAGTTCTCAGTATTCAGACAGGTTAGACAGATCTGCCATGTAGCTAGAACTCTGTATATGGAAATGCTGCACTGCCATGTAGCTAGCTATCTGTATATGGACATTTTGGACCCATCTGCCATGAAGCTAGCTCTCTGTACATGGATATGTTGGACTGATCTGTCATGTAGGTAGCTCTCTGTATATGCACATATTGGACTTGTCTCCCATGTAGCTAGTTCTCAATATATGGACATGTTGGACTAATCTGCCATGTAGTAAGCAACCTGTATATGGACATAATGGACTAGTCTGCCATGTAGCTTGCTCTCAGTATATGGACACATTGGACACATCTGCCATGGGACTAGAACACTGTATATGAAAATGTTGCACTACCTTGCCATGTACCTAACTCACTTTATATGAACAAATTGTATTTGTCTGCAATGTACTTGGTCTCAGTAATAGACACCTTGGACACATCTGCCATGTAGCTAGTACTGTTTATATGGACATTTTGGTCTACTCTGTCATGTAGCTAGTTCTCAGAATATGAACAATTTGGACTCATCTACCATGTAGCTTGATCTCTGTATATGGAAATGATGCACTATTCTGCAATGTAGCTATATCTCTGTATATGGACATGTTGGACTCAGTAGCCAGGTAGCTAGTACTCTTTATATGGACATGTTGGACTACTCTGCCATGTAGCTAGTTCTCAGTATATGAACACTTTGGACTTATCTGCCATGTAGGTTGATCTGCAATGTAGGTAGCTCTCAGTATACGGACACGTTGGACACATCTGCCATGTAGCTAGAAGTTTGTATATGGAAATATTGCACTAATCTTCCATGTAGGTAGCTCTCTGTATATAGACAAGTTGGAATAATCTGCCTTGTAGCTAGAACACTGTGTATAGAAATGTTGCATTACCCAGCCATGGAGCTAGCTCTCTGTATATGGACATTTTGGACTCGTCTGTTATGTAACTAGCTCTCTGTACAAGGATATGTTGAACTGATCTGCCAAGCAGGTAGCTATATGTATATGAACATATTGGACTAGAGTGCCATGTAACAAGGTCTCAGTATATGAACATGTTGGACTCATTAGCCAGGTAGCTAGAACTCTGCATATGGAAATGCTGCCATGTAGCTAGCTCTTAATATACGCACATGTTGGACTCATTAAACAGGTAGCTAGTACTCTTTATATAGACATTTTGGTCTACTCTGCCATGTAGCTATCTCTCAGTATATGAACACTTTGGTCTCATCTGTCAAATAGCTTGAACTCTGTATATGGATATGATACACTGCTCAGTCATGTAGCTAGTTCTCTGAATATGGACTTTTTGGACTCGTCTGACATGTAGCTAGCCAGCTCTCAGTGCATGAATATTTTGGACTACTCTACCATGTAGCTAGCTCTCAGTATATGGACACGTTGGAGACGTCCGCCTTGTAGGTAGAACTATGTATATGGAAATGTTGCACTACCCTCACATGTAGCTATGAACATTTTGGACTCGTCTGCCATGAAGCTAGCTGTCTGCACATGGATATGTTAGAATGATCTGCCAAGGAGGTAGCTCTCTGTATATGAACATATTGGACTTGACTGCCATGTAGCTAGCTCTCAGTAATGGCTATGTTGGAATCATCTGCCATGTTGGACTGATCTGCCATGTAGGTAGCTCTTAGTACATGGACACGTTGAACACATCTGCCATGTAGCTAGAATTCTGTATTTGGAAATGTTGCACTACCCTGCCATGTAGATAGCTCTCAGTATATGGACATGTTTTACTAATTAGCCATGTAGCCAGTACTCTATATATGGACATGCTGGACTAGGCTGCCATTTAGCTAGCTCTCTTTATGTGGACATGTTGGACTCATTAGTCAGGTATCTAGTACTCTTTATATGGACACGTTGGACTACACTGTCATGTAGCTAGCTCTCAGTATGTGAACACTTTAGACTCATCTGCCATGTAGCTTCAACTCTGTATATGGAAATGATGCAATACTCTGCCCTTTAGCTAGCTGTCTGTATATAGACAATTTGGACTCATCTGCCTTGTAGCTAGAACTCTTTATATGGAAATGTTTCACTATCCTGCCATGTAGCTAGCTCTCTTATATGGACATTTTAGACTCATCTGCCATGTAGCTAGCTTTCTGTACATGGATATGTTGGACTGATCTGCCAAGTACGTAGCTCTCTGTATATGAACATATTGGACTTGTCTGCCATGTAACTAGCTCTCGCTCTATGGACACGTTGGACAC
>NW_006408918.1:1500335-1502501 GCF_000296735.1 Chrysochloris asiatica
CTAGCTCTCTGTACATGGACATTTTGGACTTTTCTGCCATGTAGCTAGCTCACTGTGTTTGGACACATTGGATTCATTAGCCACGTAGCTAGAAATCTGTATATGGAAATGTTGCAAGGTCATGCCATGTAGCTAGCTCTTAGTATATGAACATGTTGGACTCATTAGCCAGGTAGCTAGTACTCTTTATATGGACATTTTGGACTACTCTGTCCTGTCGAAAGCTCTCAGTATATGAACACTTTGGACTCATCTGCCATGTAGCTTGAACTCTGTATATGGATATGATGCACTACTCTGCCATGTAGCTAGCTCTCTGTATATGGACATTTAGGACTCGTTTGACATCTAGCTAGCTCTCTATGCATGGATATTTTGGACTATTATGCTATGTAGCTAACTGTCAGTATAAGGACATGTTGGACACATCTACCTTGAAGCTAGAACTCTATATGTGGAAATGTTGCACTATCCTGCCATGTAGCTAGCTCTCTGTATATGGACATTTTGCACGCGGCTGCCATGTAGCTAGCTCTCTGTACACGGATAAGTTGGACTGAACTGCCAAGTAGGTATCTCTCTGTATATGAACATATTGGACTTGTCTGCCATGTAGCTAGCTCTCAGTGTATGGACATGATGTACTCATCTGCCATGTAGCTAGAACTCTATATATGGACAGGTTGGACTGATATGCTATGTAGCTAACTCTCAGTATATGGAAATGTTGAACTCATTAGCCAGGTAGCTAGTACTCTTTATATGGACATGTTGGACTACAATGCCATGTAGCTAGCTCTCATTATATGAACACTTTGTACTCATCTGACATATGGCTTGAACCCTGTATATGGAAATGATGCACTTCTCTGCCATGAAGCAAGCTCTCTGTATATGGACAAGTTAGTTTCATCTGTCTTGTAGCTAGAACTCCGAATATGGAAATGTTTCTCTACCCTGCCATGTAGCTAGCTCTCTGTATATGGAGATTTTGGACTTGTCTGCTATGTAGCAGCTATCTGTACATGGATATGTTGGACTGATCTGCCAAGTAGGTAGCTTTATGTACATGGGCATATTGGACTTGTCTGCCATGTAGTTAGCTCTCAGTATATGAATATGTTGGACTCTTCGGCCATGTAACTAGTACTCTGTATATGGAAATGTTGGACTGATCTGCCATCTACCTAGCTCTCAGTATATGGACATGCTGGACACTTCTGTGATGTAGCTAGAATTGTGTATATGGAAATGCTGCACTACCCTGCCATGTAGCTAGCTCTCAGTATATGGACATGTTGGACTCATTAGCCAGGTAGCTAGTACTCTTTATTTTGACATGTTGGACTACTTTGCCATGTAGCTAGCTCTCTGTACATGGATATGTTGTACTGATCTGTCAAGTAGGTATCTCTCTGTATATGCAAATATTGGACTTGTCTGCCATGCAGCTAGCTCTCAGTATATGGACATGTTGGACTCATCTGCCATGTAGATAGTACTCTGGATATGGACACGTTGGACTGATCTGCTATGTGGTTAGAAACCTGTATATGGAAATGTTGAACTATTCTGCCATGTAGGTAGCTCTCATTATTTAGACATGTTGAACTACTCTTTTATGTAGTTAACTCTCAATATATGGACAAGTTGGACTCATTGACCTTGTAACTATAACTCTGTATATGGAAATGTTATACTACTCTGCCATGTATCTAGCTCTCTATACATAGAAAAGTTCGACTCATCTTCCTTGTATCTTGATCTGTGTATATGGAAATGTTGCACTAACATTCCATGTAGTTATCACTCTGTATATAGACAATTGGACTCATATGCCTTGTAGCTAGAACTCTGTATATTGAAATGCTGCACTACTGTGCCATGTATCTAGCTTTCTGTGTATGGATATATTGAACTTGTATGTCATGCAGCTAGCTCTCTGTACATGGATATTTTGGACTTATCTGCCATGTCAATATATGGACAAGTTGGACTCATTGGCCTGGTAGCTATAACTCTGTATATGGAAATTTTATACTACTCTGCCATGTAGCTAGCTCTCTGTATATAGAGAAGTTGGACTCATCTGCCTTTTAGCTAGAACTCTGTATATGGAAATGTTGCACTACTCTGCCATGTATCTAGCACTCAGCATATGGACAC
>NW_006408918.1:1503783-1511336 GCF_000296735.1 Chrysochloris asiatica
GTATGCCATATACCTAGCTCTCTGTACGTGGACTGATCTGCCAAGTAGGTAGCTCTCTATATAAACATATTGGACTTCTCTGCCAGTAGCTAGCTCTCAGTATATGGACATGTTGGACTCATATGCCTTGTAGCTAGAACTCTATATATGGAAATGTTGCATTATCCTGCCATGAAGCTAGCTCTCTATTTGATCATTTTGGATTTATCTCTGATGTAGCTAGCTCTCTGTACATGGATATGATGGACAGATCTGTCATGCAGGTACCTCTCAGTATATGGACATGTAAGACACATCTGCCATGTAGTTAGTACCCTGTATAGGGACATGTTGGACTACTCTGCCATGTAGCTAGCTCTCAGTATACGGACATGTTTGTCACATATGGAATGTAGGTAGAAATCTGTATATGGAAATGTTGCACTACTGTGCCATGTAGCTAGCTCTCTGTACAGGGATATGTTTGCCTGATCTGCCAAGTAGGTACCTCTCAGTATATGAACATATTGGACTTGTCTGACATTTACCTAATTCTCAGTATATGGACATATGGGACTCATCTTCCATGTATCTAGTACACTGTATAGGGACATGATGGACTATTTTGCCACGTGGATAGATCTCAGTATACGGATACGTTGGACACATCAGCCATGTAGCTAGAACTCTGTATATGGAAATGATGTACTACTCTGCCATGTAGCTAGCTCTCTTTATATAGACAAATTAGACTCATCTGCCTTGTAACTAGAACTATGTATATGGAAATGTGGCATTACCCTGCCATGCAGCTATCTCTCTGTATATGGACATTTTAGACTCATCTACTATGTAGCTAGCTCCCTTTAAATGGATATGTTGGACTGATCTGCCAAGTAGGTAGTGCTCTGTATATGAACATATTGTAGTTTTCTGCCATGTAGCTAGTTCTCAGTATATGGACACGTTGGACTCAACAGCCAGGTAGCTAGAAATCTGTATATGGAAATGTTGCTTTACCCTGCCATGTAGCTAGCTCTTAGTATTTGGACAAGTTGGACTCATTAGCCAGGTAGCTAGGACTCTTTATATGGATATTTTGTACTACTCTGCCATGTAGCTAGCTCCCAGTATATGAACGCTTTGTACTCATTGGCCATGTAGCTTCAAGTCTGTATATGGATATGATGCAGTACTCTGCCATATAGCTATCTCTCTGTATATGGACATTTTGGACTCGTCTGACATGTAGCCTGCTCTCTGTGCATAGATATATTATACTACTCTGCAATGTAGCTATCTCAGTTTATGGACACGTTGGACACATTTGATATGTATCTAGAACTCTGTATATGGATATGATGCAGTACTCTGCCATGTAGCTAGCTCTCTGTATATGGACATTTTGGACTTGTCTGACATGAAGCTACTCTCTGTGCATGGATATTATGTACTACTCTGCTATGTGGCTCTCAGTATATGGACATGCCATACACGTATGGAAACTTTGGACTCCTCTGCCATGTAGCTAGCTCTCTGTACATGGATATGTTGGACTGTTCTGCCAAGTAGGTAGCTCTCTGTATAAGAACATATTGGACTTGTCTGCCATGTAGCTAGCTCTCAGTATAGGAACACTTTGTACTTGTCTGCCATGCAGCATAAACTCTGTATATGGAAATGATGCATTACTCTACCATGGAGGTAGCTCTCTGTATATGGACATTTTAGACTTGTCTGATATGTAGCTAGCTCTCTGGACATGGATATGTTGGACTGATCTGCCAAGTATGTAGCTCTCTGTATATGAACATATTGGACTTGTCTGCCATGTAGGTGGCTCTCAGTATATGGACAAGTTGGACATATCTGCCATGGAGCTAGTACCCTGAATATCGATATGTTGGACTGTTCTGCCATGTCTATTGTTCTCAATATATGGACATGTTAAGCACATCAGCAAAGTAGATAGAACTCTGTATATGGTAATATTTCACTACCCTGCCATAAATATAGATCTCTATATATAGACAAGTTGGACGGATCTGTATTGTAGCTAGAAATCTGTATATGGAAATGGTACACTACCCTGACATGTAGCTAGCTCACTGTATATGGGCATGTTGGACTCGTCTGCCATGTAGCTAGCTCTCTGTACATAGATATGTTGGACTGATCTGCCAAGTAGCTAGATCTCTGTATATGAACGTATTGGAATTGTCTGCCATATAGCTAGCTCTCAGTATATGGACACGTTGGACAAATCTGCCAGCTAGCTAGAACTCTGTTTATGGTTATGTTGCACTACTCAGCCATGTAGATAGCTTTCAGTATATGGACATGTTGGACACATCTAAAATGTAGCCATAAATCTGAATATGGAAATGTTGCACTACTCTTCAATGTATCTAGCTCTCTATAGATAGACAAGTTAGACTCATCTGCCTTGTAGCTAGAACTCTATATATGGAAATGTTGCACTACCCTGCCATATAGCTAGCTTTCTGTATATGGACATTTTGGACTCGTCTGCCATGTAGCTAGGTGTCTTTACATGGATATGTTACACTGATCTGCAAAGTAGGTAGCTCTCTGTTTATGAGCATATTGGACTTGTCTGCCGTTTAGCTTGTTGTCAGTATATGGACATGTTAGACTCATCTGCCATGTAGCTAGTACTCTGTTTATGGACATGTTGGACTGTTCTGATATGTAGCTAGCTCTCATTGTATGGACACGTTGGACACATCTGCCATATACCTAGAACCCTGTATATGGAAATGTTGCACTACTCTGCCATGTAGCTATCTCTCTGTATATAGACATCTTGGATTCATCTGCTTTGTAGCTAGAACTCTGTATATGGAAATGTTGCACTACCTTGCCATGTAGCTAGCTCTCTATATATGGGCATATTGGACTTTTCTGATATGTAGCTAGCTCTCTGGACATGTATATGTTGGACTGATCTGCCAAGTAGGTAGCTCTCTGTATATGACCATATTGGACTTGTTTGCCATATCGTTAGCTCTCAGTATATGGACACCTTTGACACATCTGCCAAGTAGCTAGAACTCTGTTTATAGAAGTGTTTCACTACTCTGTCATGTAGTTAGCTCTCTGTATATGGACATTTTGGACTCATCTGCCATTTTGCTACCTCTTTGGACATGTGTATGGTGGACTGATCTGCCAAGTAGGTAGCTCTCTGTATATGAACATATTGGATTTGTGTACCATTAGGTGGCTCTCAATATATGGACATGTTGGACACATCTGCCATATCCTAGTACATTGAATATGGATATGTTGGAGTTCTCTGCAAAGTAGCTAGCCCTCCTTATATGGACACGTTGGACATATCTGCCAAGTTGCTGGAACTCTGTATATGGAAATATTGCACTACCCTGCCATGTAGTTAGATCTCTGTATATAGACAGGTTGGACTCATCTGCCTAGTAGCTTGAAATCTGGAAATGTTTGAAGTATGGAAATGTTTCACTACCCTGCCATATAGCTAACTCTGTGTATATGGACATTTTTTACTCATCTGCCATGTAGCTATCTCTCTGTACATGGATATGTTGGACTGATCTAGCAAGTAGATAGCTCTCTGTATATGAACATATTGTACTTCTCTGTCATGAAGGTGGGTCTCAGTTTATGGACACGTTGGACACATCTGCCATGTAGCTAGTACGCTGAAATTCGACATGTTGGACTGCTCTCCCATGTAGCTCACTCTAAGTGTATGGACACGTTGGACACATCTGCCATGTACATAGAACTGTGTATTTGGAAATGTTGAACTACCCTACCAGGTAGTTAGGTCTCTATATATAGACAGCTTGGACTCATCTGCCTAGTGGCTCGAAATCTGTATATGGAAATGTTGCACTACCCTGCCATGTAGCTAGTTTTCTGTATATGGACATTTTGGACTGGTCTGCCATGTAGCTAGCTCTCTGTACATGGATATGTTGGACTGATCTGCCAAGTAGGTAGTGCTCTGTATATGAACATATTGTTCTTGTCTGCCATGTAGCTAGCTCTCACTATAGGACACGTTGGACACATCTGCCATGTAGCTCGAATACTATGTATGGAAATGTTGCACTACTCTGCCATGTAGTTAGATCTCTGTATATGGATATTTTGGATTCGTCTGATATGTAGCTAGCTCTCTGGACATGGATATGTGAGACTGATCTGCCAAGTATGTAGCTCTCTGTATATGAACATATTGGACTTGTTTGCCATGTAGGTGGCTCTCAGTATATGGACAAGTTGGACATATCTGCCATGTAGCTAGTACCCTGAATATGGATATGTTGGACTACACTGCCGTGTCGCTTGCTCTCAGTATATGGACATGTTAGACACATCAGAAATGTAGATAGTACCCTGTATTTGGAAATTTTTAACTACCATTCCATGAATATGGATCTCTATATATAGACAAGTTGAACTGATCTGCCTAGAAGATAGAAATCTGTATATAGAAATGTTACACTACCCTCCCATGTAGCTAGCACTCTGTATATGGACATTTTGGTCTGGTGTGTCATGTAGATAGCTCTCTGTACATGGATGTGTTGGACTGAGTAGTAGTCTTCCAAGTAGTAGCTCTCTGTATATGAACATATTGGACTTGTGTGCCATGTATCTAGTTCTCAGTATATGGAAACATTGTAAACATCCGCCATGTAGTTAGAACTCTGAATATGGACACGTTGGAGTACTCTGCAATGTAGCTAGCTCTCTCTATATAGACAATTTTTACTCATATGACTTGTAGCTAGCACTCTGTATATGGAAATGTTGCCCTACATGTTGGACTGATCTGCCAAGTATATGAACATATTAGAATTGTCTGCCATGTAGCTAGCTCTCAAAATATGGACATGTTGGACTCATTCGACATGAAGCTGTTTCCCTGTATATGGACATGTTGGACTGCTCTGCCTTTTACCTAACTCTCAGTGTATGGACACATTGCACACATTTGCCACATACCTTGAACTCTGTATGTAGAAATGTTGCACTATCCTACCATGTAGCTAGCTTTCTGTATATAGACAAGTTGAACTCATCAGCCTTTTATTTAAATCTCTGTACAAGGAAATGTTGCACTGCCCTTCCATGTAGATAGCTCTCTGTATATGGACATTTTGGATTTCTCTTCCATATAGCTAGCTTTCTGTACATGGATATGTTGGACTGATCTGCCAAATAGGTAGCTCTCTGTATATGAACATGTTGGACTCATCTGCCATGTAGCTACCTCTCTGTACGTGGATATGCTGGACTGATCTGCCAAGTAGGTGGCTCTCTGTATATGAACATATTGGACTTATAAGCCATTTAGGTAGCTCTCAATATATGGACACTTTGTACACATCTGCCGTGTATCTAGAACTATGTTTATGGAAATGTTACACTACCCTGCCATGTAGCTAGCTCACTGTATATGGACCTTTTGGATTCATGTGCCATGTAGCTAGCTCTCTATACATAGATATGAAACACTTGATCTGTGAAGTAGGTAACTCTGTTTATAAATATATTGGACTTGTCTGCCATGTAGCTAGTTTTCATTTTATGGACATATTGGACTCATCTGCCATGTAGCTAGTACTCTGTATATGGACATGCTGGACTGCTCTGCCATGTAGCTAGCTCTCACTGTATGGGCACGTTGGACACATCTGCCAAATACCTAGAACCCTGTATATGGAAATGTTGCAATACTCTGCCATGTAGCTATCTCTCCATATATAGACACGTTGGACACATCTGCCATGTAGCTTGAACTCTGTATATGGAAATGTTGCACTACTCTGCCATGTAGCTAGCTCTCTGTACATGGACATATTGGACTCGTTTGCCATGTAACTAGCTCTCGGTATATGGATATGTTCTACTGATCTGCCAAGTAGGTAACTCTCTGTATATAAATATATTGGACTTGTCGGCCATGAAGGTGGCTCTCAATATATAGACATGTTGGACACATCTGTCATGGAGCTAGTACCCTGAATATGGACATGATGGATACTCTGCCAAGTAGCTAACCCTCAGTATATGGACACATTGGACACATCTGCCATGTTGCTATAACTCTGTATATGGAATGGTTGCACTACTCTGCTATTTAGCTAGCTCTCTTTATATGGACAGATTGGATTCAGTATATGAACAAGATGGATTCATCTGCTTTGTAGCTAGAACTTTGTATATGGAAATATTGCACTACCATGCCATGTACTTTTTGTACTCGTCTGCCATTTAGATAGATCTCTGTACATGGATATGTTGGACTGAACTGCCAAGTAGGTAGCTCTCTTTATATGAACATTTTGGACTTGTCTGCCATATAGCTAGCTCTCAGTATATGGACACGTTGGACCCATCTGGCATGTATCTAGAACTCTGTATATGGAAGTGATGCACTACTCTGCCATGTAGCTAGCTCTCTGTATATAGACAAGTTGGACTGACCTGCCTTGTACCTATAACTGTTGCACTAGCCTGCCATGTAGCTAGTTCTCTGTATATGGACATTTTTGACTCATCTGCCATGTAGCTAGATCACTGTACATGGATAATTTGAACTGATCTGCCTAGTAGTTAGCCCTCTGTATATGAACATTTTGTACTGTATGTCATGTAGCTAGCTCTTCAGTATATGGTCACGTTGGACACATCTGCCATGTGGCTAGAACACTATATATGGAAATATTGCACTACACTGCCATGTAGCTAGGTCTCTGTATATAGACAAGTTGGATTCATCCGCCTTTTTTTAGAATTCTGTATATGGAAATGTTGCACTGTCCTGCCATGTAGGAAGCTCTCAGTATTTGGACATTTTGGACTCGTCTGCCATGTCCTAGCTGTCTGTAAATGCATATGTTGGACTGATCTGCTATGTAGGTAGTTCTCTGTATATGAACATATTGGACTTGTCTGCCATGTAGCTAGCTCTCAGTATATGGACATGTTGGACACATCTGCCATGGAGCTAGAACTCTGTATATGGAAATGTTCCACTACACTGCCATGTAGCTAGCTCTCTGTATATAGACAAGTTGAACTCATCTGCCTTTTATTTAAATCTCTGGACACTGAAATGTTGCACTGCCCTGCCATGTAGATATCTCTCTGTATATGGACATTTTGGACTTGTCTTCCATATAGCTAGCTTTCTGTACATGGATATGTTGGACTGATCTGCCAAATAGGTAGCTCTCTGTATATGAACATTTTGGACTTGTCTGCCACGTAGGTGACTCTCAGTATATGGACATGTTGGACACATCTGCCATGTAGCTAATACCCTGAAGAGGGACATGTTGGACTGCTCTGCCATGTAGCTAGCTCTCAGTGTATAAACATGTTGGACTCATCTGCCAGGTAGCTAGAACTCTGTGTATGTAACTGTTGCACTACCCTGTCATGCAGCTATTTCTCTATATATAGAAAAGTAGGACTCTTCTGCCCAGTAGGTAGAACTCTGTATATGGAAATGTTGCACTACCATGCCATGTAGCTAGATCTCTGTATGTGGACAT
>NW_006408918.1:1513271-1515814 GCF_000296735.1 Chrysochloris asiatica
TTGTAAACATCTGCCATTCAGGTAGAACTCTGAATATGTACATGTTGGAATACTCTGTCATGTAGCTAGCTCTCTGTATATATACAATTTGGACTCATATGCCTTGTAGCTAGAACTCTGTATATGGAAATATTGCCCTAGCTTGCCATGTAGTTAGCTCTCTAAATATGGAAACTGTGGACACGTCTGCCATGTAGCTAACTCTCTGTACATGGATATGTTGGATTGATCTGCCAAGTCGGTAGCTCTCTAAATATGGATAATTTGGACTTTTCTGACATGTAGTTGGCGCTCAGTGTATGGACATGTTGTACACATCTGCCATGTAGCTCGTACCCTGTATATGGACATGTTGCACTCCTTGCCATGTAGCTAGCTCTCTATATATGGACAAGTTGGACACATCTGCTATGTAGCTAGAACTCTGTATATGGATATGTTGCACTACTCTGACATGTAGCTAGCTTTCTGTATATAAAAAAAGTTGCACTCATCTGCCATGTAGCTAGATCTCTGTATATGAAAATGTTGGACAACCTGCCATGTAGCTTAGTCTCAGTATATGGACAATGTGGACTCCTCTGACATCAAAATAGCTATCTGTACATGGATATGTTAGACTGATCTGCCAAGTAGCTAGATCTCTGTATATGAACATATTGGACTTGTCTGCCATGTAGCTAGCTCTCAGTATATGGACACGTTGGACTCATCTGTCAGGTAGCTAGAACTCTGTATGTGGTAATGATGCACTACTCTGCCATGGAACTAGCTCTATGTATAAGGACAAGTTGTACTCATCTGCCTTGTAGATAGAACTCTGAATATGGAAATGTTGCACTACCTTGCCATATAGGTAGCTCTCTGTATATGCACATTTTGGAATCGTCTGCCATAAAGCTAGCTCTCTGTACATGGATATTTTGGACTGATCTGCCAAGTAGATAGCCCTCTGTATATGAACATACTGAACTTGTCTGCCATGTAGTTAACTGTCAGTATATGGACTTGTGGCTTGAACACTATATATGGAAGTACTGTACTACACTGCCATGTAGCTAGCTCTCTGTATATAGACAAGTTGGATTCATCTGCCTTTCTTTAGAACTCTGTATATGGAAATGTTGCACTATCCTGACATGTAGGAAGCTCTCGGTATATGGACATTTTGGACTCGTCTGCCATGTCCTAGCTCTCTGTACATGCATATGTTGGACTGATCTACTATGTAGGTAGTTCTCTGTATATGAACGTGTTGGACTTGTCTGCCATTAGCTAGTTCTCAGTATATGGACACATTGGACACATCTTCCATGTAGCTAGAACTCTGTATATGGAAATGTTGCCCTTGCTTGCCATGTAGTTAGCTCTCTAAATATGGACATTGTTGACTAGTCTGCCATGTAGCTAACTCTCTGTACATGGATACGTTGGTTTGAACTGCCAAGTCGGTATCTCTCTGTATATGGACATTTTGGACTTTTCGGTCATGTAGGTGGCTCTCAGTATATGGACATGTTGGACACATCTGCCATGTACCTAGAACTCTGTATATGGAAATGTTGCACAACTCTGCCATGTAGCTAGCTCTCTGTGCATGGATATGTTGAACTGATCTGCCAAGTAATTTGTTCTCTGTATATGAACATATTGGATTTGTATGCCATATAGTTAGCCCTCAGTATATGGAAAAGTTGTACCCATCTGCCATTCAGCTAGAACTCTGAATATGTACATGTTGGAGTACTCTGTCATGTAGCTAGATCTCTGTATATGAACAATCTGGACTCATATGCCTTGTAGCTAGAACTCTGTATATGGAAATGTTGCGCTTGCTTGCCATGTAGTTAGCTTTCTAAATATGGACATTGTTGACTAGTCTGCCATGTAGCTAACTCTCTGTACATGGATATGTTGGTTTGATCTTCCAAGTCGGTATCTCTCTGTATATGGACATTTTGGACTTTTCGGTCATGTAGGTGGCTCTCAGTATATGGACATGTTGGACACATCTGCCATGTAGCTACTACCCTGAATATGGACACATTGGACTACTCTGCATTGTAGCTAGCATTCAATATATCGACAAGTTGGACAGATCTGCCATGTAGCTAGAACTCTGTATATGGAAATGTTGCACTACTCTGACATGTAGCTAGCTCTCTGTATATAGAAAAGTTGGACTCATCTGCCTTGTAGCTAGATCTCTGTATATGAAAATGTTGGACAACCTGCCATGTAGCTAAGCCTCTGTAAATGGACATTTTGGACTCGTCTGCCATGAATATAGCTATCTGTACATGGATATGTTGGACTAACCTGCCAAGTAGCTATATCTCAGTATATGAACATATTGGACTTGTCTGCCATGTAGCTAGCTCTCAGTATATAGACACGTTGGACAAATCTGAAAGGTAGCTAGAACTCTGTATATGGTAATGTTGCACTACTCTGCCATGTAACTAGCTCTATGTATTTAAACAAGTTGTACTTATCTGCCTTGTAGCTAGAACTCTGGATATGGAAATGTTCCACTACCTTGT
>NW_006408918.1:1516169-1521261 GCF_000296735.1 Chrysochloris asiatica
TCATCTGCCTTTTAGCTAGAACTCTGTATATGGAAGTGTTGCACTACTCTGCCATGTAGCTAGCTGTCTGCATATAGACAAGTTGGACTCATATGCCTTGTACCTACAACTTTGTATATGGAAATGTTGCACTACCCTGCAATGTAGCTAGCTCTCTGTATATGGACATTTTTGACTCACCTGCCATGTAGCTAACACTCCTTACATGTATATGTTTGACTGATCTGCTAAGTAGGTAACTCTGTATATATGGACACGTTGGACATCTCTGACAAGTTGCTAGAACTCTGTGTATGAAAATGTTGCTCTACCCTGCCATGTAGTTAGATCTCTATATATAGAAAAGTTGGACTCATCTGCTTTGTAGCTAGAACTTTGTATATGGAAAGAGTGCACTAGCATGCCATGTAGCTAACTCTCTGTATATGGGCATTTTGAACTCGTCTGCCATGTAGATAGCTCTGTGTACATGGATATGTTGGACTGATCTGCCAAGTTGGTAGCTTTTTGTATATGAACATATTGGACATCTCTGCCATATAGCTAGCTCTCGGTATATGGACACGTTGAACACATCTGCCATGTAGCTAGAACTCTATATATGGAAGTGTTGCACTACTCTGCCATGTAGGTAGCTCTCCGTATATAGACAAGTTGGACTCATCTGCCTTGTAGCTAGAACTCTGTATATGGAAATGTTGCACTACCCTGCAATGTAGCTAGCTCTCTGTATATGGACATTTTGGACACATCTTCCATGTAGCTAGCTCTCTGTACATGGATATGTTGGACTGATGTTCCAAGTAGGTATCCCACTGTATATGAATATTGTACTTTTCTGCCATGTAGCTATATCTCAGTATATGGACACGTTGCACACATCTGCCATGTAGCTAGAACACTATATATGGAAATGTTACACTACTCTGCCATATATTTAGCTCTCTGTATATGGACATTTTATACTTTTCTTTCATGTAGGTGGCTCTCAGTGTATGCACATGTTGGACACATCTGCCATGTAGCTAGTAATCTGAATATGGATATGTTGGACTACTCTGCATTGTAGCTAGCTCTCAATATATGGACAAGTTGGGCACATCTGCCATGTAGCTAGAACTCTGTATATGGAAATGTTGCACTGCTCTGCCATGTAGCTAGCTCTCTGTATATAGAAAGTTGGACCAATCTGCCTTGTTGTTAGATCTCTGTATATGTAAAATTTGGACAACCTGCCATGTAGTTAACTCTCTGTATATGGACATTTTGGACTCATCTGCCATGTAGCTAGCTCTCTGGACATGGATATGGAGGACTGATCAGCCATGTAGGTAGCTCTCTGTATATGAACATATTGGACTTATCTACCATGTAGGTGGCTCTCAGTATATGGACACGTTGGACACATCTGCCGTGTCCTAGTACCCTTAATATGGACATGTTGGACTACTCTGCAAAGTAGCTAGCCCTCCTTATATGGACACATTTGACATATCTTCCAAGTTGCTAGAGCTCTGTATATGGAAATGTTGCACTACCCTGCCATGTAGTTAGATCTCTCTATATAGAGAGGTTATACTCATCTGCCTAGTCTCCAGAAATCTGTATATGGAAATGTCTCTCTACCCTGCCATGTAGCTAGCTCTCTGTATATCAACATTTTGGAATCGCATGCCATGTAGCTACCTCTCTGTACATGGATATATTGGACTGATCCGCCAAGTACTTAGCTCTCTGTATATGAACATATTTGTCTTGTCTGCTATGTAGGTGGCTCTCAGTATATGGACACATTGGACACATCTGCCATGTAGCTAGTACCCTGAATATGGAAATGTTGGACTTCTCTGCTATGTAGCTCACTCTCAGTGTATGGACACATTGGACACATCTGCCAGGTACCTAGAACACTGTATATGGAAATGTTTCACTTCCCTACCAGGTAGTTTGATCTCTGTATATAGACAGGTTGGACTCATCTGCCTAGTATCTAGAAATCTGTATATGGAAATGTTGCACTACCCTGCCATGTAGCTATCTCTCTGTGTATGGACATTATGGATTCGTCTGCCATGTAGCTAGCTCTCTCTACATGGATGTGCTGGACTGATCTGCCAAGTAGGTAGCACTCTGTATATGAACATATTGGGTGTGTCTGCCATAGAGGTGGCTCTCAGTATATGGACATGTTGGACTGCTCTACCATGTAGCTAGCTCTTAGTTTATGGACATGTTGGACTAATCTGCCTTGTACCTAGAACTCTGGATATGGAAATGTTACACTTCCCTGCCATGTAGGTTGCTCTCTTTATATACAAAAGTTGGACATGTTGGACTAATCTGCCATGTAGTTAGTACTCTGTAAATGAACATGTTGAATTACTATGCCATGTAGCTAGCTCTCAGTATATGGACACGTTGGACACATATGAAATGTAGCTATAACTCTGAATATGAAAATGTTGCACTACTCTTACATGTACCTAGCAATCTGTATGTAGACAAGTTGGACTCATCTGCCTTGAAGCTATATCTCTGTATATTGAAATGTTGCACTACTCTGCCATCTATCTAGCTCTCTGTATATAGACAAGTTGGACTCATCTGCCATGTAGCTAGAACTCTGCATATGGAAATGTTGGACTACCCTGGCCTTTAGTTAGCTCTGTATATGGAAATTTTGGACTTGTCGCCATTATACTAGCTCTCTTTACATGGATATGTTGGACTGATCTGTCAAGTAGTTACCTCTCTATATATGAATATAATGGACTTGTTTGCCATGTAGCCGGCTCTCAGTATATGGAATGTTGGATACATCTGCCATGTAGTTAGAACTCTGTATATGGACATCTTGCACTACTCTTCCATGTATCTAGATCTCTGTATATAGACAATTTGGATACATCTGCCTTGTAGATAGAACTCTATATATGGAAATGCTGCACTACCCAGCCATGTACCTAGCTGTCTCTATAGACACATGTTGGACTCATCTGCCTTGTAGCTAGCCCTCTAAATATACACATGCTGGACTCATCTGCCATGCAGCGATCTATCAGTATATGGACATGTTGACCTCATCTGCCATGTTCCTAGAACTCTGTATATGGAAATGTTGCACTAACCTGCCATGTAGCTAGCTCTTTGTACATGGACATTTGGGATCCATCTGCCATGTAGCTAGCTCTCTGTCCAGGGATATGTTGGACTGATCTGCCAAGTACGTAGCTCTCTGTGTATGAACATATTGGACTTGTGTGCCCATGGAGCTAGTTCTCAGTATATGAACATGTTGAACACATCTGCCATGTAGCTAGCACTCTGTATATGGTAATGTTGCACTACTCTGCCATGTAGCTAGCTCTATGTTTATAGAGAAATTGTAGTCATCTGCGTTGTACCTAGAACTCTGTATATGGAAATGTTGCACTATTTTGCTATGTAGCTGGCTTTCTGTATATGGACATTTTGGACTCGTGTGCCAAGTAGCTAGCTCTCTGTATATGGATATTTTTTACAGATCTGCCAAGTGGGTAGCTCTCTGTATATGAACATTTTGGACTCATCTGCCATGTAGCTAGTTCTCTGTACATGGATATGTTGGACTGATCTGCCAAGTAGGTAGCTCTCTGTATCTGAACATATTGGATTTTTTTGCCATGTACTGAGCTCTCAGTATATGGACACGTTGGACACATCTGCCATTTAGCTAGCTCTCTTTATATAGAAAAGTTTTACTAATCTTGTTTGTAGTTATGACTCTGTATATAGAAATGTTGCTCTACCCTGCCAAGTAGGTAGCTTTCTGTATATGGAAATTTTTGAATCATCTGCAATGTAGCTAGCTCTCTGTATATAGGCAAATTGGATTCATCTGCCTTGTAGCCAGAATTCTGTATATGAAATTGTTGCACTACTCTTTCATATAGCTATCTCTCTGTATATAGACAAGTTAGACTCATCTGCCTTGTCACTAGAACTCTTTGTATGGAAATGTTTCACTACCCTGCCATGTAGCTACCTCTCTCTATAGGGACATTTTCTTCTCGTCTGTCATGTAGCTAGATCTCTTTACATGGATATGTTGGACTGATTTGCCAAGTAGGTAGCCCTGTGTATATGAACATATTGGACTTGTCTGCCATGTAGCTAGCTTTCACTATATGAATATGTTGGACACATCTGCCATGTAGCTAGAACCCTGTATATGGAAATGTTGCATAACACTGCCATGTAGCAAGCTCTCTGTATAGCGACATTTTGGACTCATCTGCCGTGTAGCTAGCTCTCTCTATATAGACAAGTTGGACTCATGTGGCTTGTCGCTAGAAATCTTTTATATGGAAATGTTTCACTATCCTGCCATGTAGCTAGCTCTCTATATACGGAAATTTTTGACTCGTCTGCCAAGTAGCTAGCTCTCTGTACATGGATATGTGGGATTGATCTGCCAAGTAGGTAGCCCTCTGTATATGAAGAAATTGGACTTGTTTGCCATGTAGGTAATTCTCAATATACGAACACCTTGAACACATCTGCCATGTAGCTAGTCACCTGTGTATGGACATGTTGGACTGCTCTGCCATGTAGTTAGCTCTCAGTTATGGACATGTTGGACACTTCTGCCATGTAGCTAGAACTTTGTATATGGATATATTGCACTACTCTGCCATGTAGGTAGCTCTCAGTTTTTAGACAAGATGCACTCATCTGCCTTGTAGCTAGAACTCTGTACATGGAAATGTTACACTACTCTGCCATGTGGCTAGCTCCATTTATATGGACATTTTGGACACTTCTGCCATGTAGCTAGCTGTCTTTACATGGATATGTTGGAATGATCAGACAGTATATATCTCTCTGTATATGAACTTATTGAACTTGACTGTCATGTAGCTCTCTCTCAATATACGGACTCATTGGACACATCTGCCGTGTTGCTAGAACTCTGTATATGGAAATGATGCACTACCCAGTGCTGGAGCCAGCTCACTGTATATGGACATTTTGAAATCGTCTGTACATGGATATGTTGGAGTGATCTGACAAGTTGTTAGCTCTCTGTATATGAACATATTGGACTTGTCTG
>NW_006408918.1:1521366-1526062 GCF_000296735.1 Chrysochloris asiatica
TTGCACTACTCTTCCATATAGCTAGCTCTCTGTATATAGACAGTTTGGACTCATTTGCCTTGTAGCTAGAACTCTGTATATGGAAATGCTACACTACTCTGCCATGTAGCTAGGTCTCTGTATATGGACACGTTAGACACATCAGCCATGTAGCTAGAACGCTGTATATTGAAATGTTGCAGTACACTACCATGTAGCTAGAACTCTGTATAAAGACAAGTTGGACTCATCTGCCTTGTACCAAAAACTCTATATATGGAAATGTTTCACTACACTGCCATGGAGTTATCTCTCTGTATGTGGACATTTTGGACTCTTTTGCCAGGTAGCTAGCTCTCTGTACATGGATATGTTGGACTGATCTGGCAAGTAGGGAGCTTTCTGTACATGAACATATTGAACTTGTCTCCCATGTAGGTAGTTCACAGTATATGGAGACGTTGGACACATCTACCATGTAGCTAGAACCCTGTATATGGAAATGTTGCACTACCATGCCAAGTAGCTATCTCTCTGTATATGGATATTTTGGATTTGTCTGCCATGTAACTAGCTCTCTGTACATGGATATGTTGAACTGATCTGCCAAGTAGGTAGCTCTCTGTATATGAACATATTGAACGTGTCTGCCATGTAGCTAACTCTCAGTATATGAACGCTTTGGAATCATCTGCCATGTAGCTTGTACTCTGTATATGGAAATGATGTACTACTCTGCCATGGAGCTATCTCTCAGTGTATGGACTCCTTGGACACATCGGCCATGTAGCTAGAATTTTGTATATGGAAATGTTGGAATACCGTTCCATGTAGCTAGCTCTCAGTATATGGACATTTTGGACTCATCTGAAATGTAGCTAGCTCTCTGTACATGGATATATTGAACTGATCTGCCAAGTAGGTAGCTCTCTGTATATGAACATATTGGACTTGTCTGTCATGCAGCTAACTCTCAGTATATGGACATGTTGGACACATCTGACATGTACCTACAACTCTGTATATGGGAATGCTTCACTACTCTGCCATGTAGCTAGCTCTCTGTATATAGACAAGTAGGACTCATCTGCCTTGTATCTAGAACTCTTTATATGGACATGTTGCAGAACCCTGCCATGTAGCTATCTTTCTGTATGTGGACATTTTGGACTCGTCTGTCACGTAGCTAGCTCTCTGTACATGGATATGTTGAACTGATTTGCAAATAGGCAGATGTCTGTATATGAACATATTGGACTTGTCTGCCATGTATGTAGCTCTCAAATTATGGACACCTTGGTCACATCTGCCATGTAGCTAGAACTCTTTACATGTAAATGTTACACTACCCTACAATGTAGCTAACTCTCTGTATTTGGTCATTTTGGTCTCGTCTGCCATGTAGCTATCTCTCTGTACATGGATATGTTACACTGATCTGTGAAGTAGGTAGCTCTCCGTATATAAACACATTGGACTTGGCTGCCATTTAGCTAGTTCACAGTATATGGACATGTTGGACTCATATCCTATGTACCTAATGCCATGTATATGTTTATGTTGGACTACTCTGTCATGTAGCTAGATCTCAGTGTATGGACATGTTGGACATATCTGTCATGTACCTAGATCTCTGTATATGGAATTGTTGCACTACTCTGCCATAAAGCTACCTCTCTATATATAGACAAGTTGGACTCATCTGCTTTGTACCTATAACTCTGTATATGGAAATGTTTCACTACCCTGCCATGTAGTTAGCTCTCTGTATATGGACATTTTGGACTCGTCAGCCACATAGCTAGTTCTTTGCACATGGATATGTTGGAGTGATCTGCCAAGTATGTAGCTCTCTGTATATGAACATATTGGACATGTCTGCCATGTACCTAGCTCTCAGAATATGGACATGTTGGACATATCTGCCAAGTTGGTAGCTCTCTGTCTATTGGAATGTTGCACTACCCTGCCATGACGTTAGATCTCTATATATAGCAATGTTGGACTCATCTGCCTTGTAGGGAGAGATCTGTATATGGAAATGTTGCACTACCCTGCCATGTAGTTAGCTCTCTGTATATGGACATTTTGGACTTGTCTACCACGTAGCTTTCTCTCTGTACATGGATATGTTGAACTGATTTGCCAAGTAGGGAGCTCTCTGTATATGAACATACTGAACTTCTCTTCCATATAGGTAGTTCTCAGTATATGGACTCATTGGCACATATACCATGTAGCTAACCCTACGTATATGGACATTTTGGACTCGTCTGACATGTGGCTAGCTCTCTGTACATGAATATATTGAACTGATCAGCCAAGTAAGTAGCTCTCTGTATATGAAAATATTGGACTTTTCTGCCATATAGCCAGCTCTCAGTATATGGACACGTTGGATTCATCTGCCATGTACCTAGAACTCTGTATATGGGAATGTTACACTACTCTGCCATGTAGCTAGCTCTCTGTATATAGACAAGTAGGACTCATCTGCCTTGTAGCTAGAACTCTTTATATGGGCATGTTGGAGTACACTACATTGTAGCTATCTCTCTGTATATGGACATTTTGGACTCGTCTGACATGTAGCTAGCTCTCTGTACATGGATATGTTGAACTGATCTGTCAAGTAGATAGATCTCTGTATTTGAATATATTGTTCTGGGCCACCATGGAGCTAGCTCTCAGTATATGGACATGTTGGACTCATCTGCCATGAACCTAGGACCCTGTGTATGGTTATGTTGGACTACTCTGTCTTGTAGCTACCTCTCAGTGTATGGACATGTTGGACATATCTGTCATGTACCTAGAACTCTCTATATGGAAATGTTGCACTACTCTGCCATGTAGCTATCTTTCTATATAAAGACAAGTTGGACTCATCTGCCTTGTACCTAGAACTCTGTACTTGGTAGTGTTTCACTCCCCTGCCATGTAGCTAGCTCTCTGTATATGAACATTTGAACCTGTCAGCCATATAGCTAGCTCTCTGTACAGGATATGTTGGAATGATCTGCCAAGTACGTAGCTTTCTGTATATGAACATATTGGATATGTCTGCCATGTAGCTAGCTTTCAGTATATGGACAAATTGGAAACATCTGCCAAATAGCTAGATCTCTGAATATGGACATGTTGGAGAACTCTGCCATGTAGCTAGCTCTATGTACACAAACAATTTTTACGCATCTGATTTGTAGCTAGAACTCTGTATATGTAAATGTTGTACCACCCTGCAATGTAGCTTGCTCTCAATATCTGGACATTTTGGACTCCTCTTCCATGTAGCTAGCTCTCTGTACTTGAATATGTTGGATTAATCTGCCAAGTAGTTAGCCCTTTGTATACCCTGTAGGTGGCTCTTAGTATATGGACATGTTGTACACATCTGCCATGTAGGTACTACAATGAATATGGTCATGTTGGACTACTCTGCCCTATAGCTAGCTCTCAGTATATGGACACGTTGGACACATCTGCCATATAGCGAGCACTCTGTATATGGAAATGTTGCACTACACTGCCATTTAGCTAGCTTTCTGAATATACACAAGTTGGACTCATGTACCTTGTAGCCAGAACTCTGTATATGGAAACGTTGCACTACCCTGAAATGTGGCTAGCTGTCTGTATATGGATATATTGGAATCCTCTGCCATGTAGCTAGCTCTCTGTTCATGGATATGTTGGACTGATCTGCCATTTTGGTAGCTCTCAGTATATGAACTTATTGGAATTGTCTGCCATGTAGCTAGCTATCAGTATATGGACATGTTGGACACATCTGCCATCAAGCTCGAACTCTGTACATGGGAATGCTGCACTACTCTGTAATGTCATTAGCTCTCTTTATATAGACAAGTTGGACTCATCTGCCTTGTTGCTAGAACTCTGTATATGGAAATGATATACTACCCTGCCATGTAGCTAGTTCTCTGTAGATGAACATTTTGGACCCGTCTTCCAAGTAGCTAGCTCTCTGTACATGGCTCTGTTGGACTGCTCTGCCAAGTAGTTAGCTCTCTGTATATAAACATATTGGACTTATCTGCCATGTAGTTAGCTCTCAATTTATGGACACCTTGGACACTTAGGCCATGTAGCAAGAACTCTGTATATGGACGTTTTGGACTTGTCTGTCATGTAGCTAACTCTCAGTATATGGACATGTCGGACTCATCTGACATGTAGCTAGTACCTGTATATGGGCATGTTGGACTGCTCTGCCATGTGGCTATCTCCCAGTGTATGGACACATTGGGCACATCTGCCATGTACCTTTTGTTGTTGTCAAGTGCCATCGAGTTGGAACCAACTCATAGTGACCCCATGCACAGCAGAACAAAACAATGTCCAATTCTGGGTCACCCTCACTACCGCCGCCACACTTGTCACCATCAATGATGTCACCTGGCTGATCCATCTCGTTGGCAGTATTCCTCTTTTTCTCTGACCCTCCACCTTACCCAGCATGACATCCTTGTCCAGCAACTGTTCTCTACGGACAATGTGTCCAAAGTATAAGAGATGAAGCTTAGCCATCTTGGCCTCCAAGGAGCAATCTGGTTGCATTTCTTCCAAAACGAATCTATTGGTTCTTTTGGCAGTCCATGGAACTTTCAGTATTCTCCTCCAACACCACAACTCAAAGGCATCAATTCTTCTACGATCTTCCTTATTCACTGTCCAGCTTTCACATCCATATGAGGTT
>NW_006408918.1:1526767-1530570 GCF_000296735.1 Chrysochloris asiatica
AATGATATCTCTCATTCCACGCCCTCTTCTGAATCCAGCTTGAACCTCTGGAAGTTCTCTGTCAATGTATGATTGTAGCCATTTCTGTACTACCTTGAGCAAAACTTTACTCGCTTGAGATATCAAAGCGATTGTCCGATGATTTCCACATTCCGTTGGGTCACCTGTCTTTGGAATTGGCACAAATATGGATCTCTTCCAATCAGTCGGCCAGATAGTTGTCTTCCAAATTTCTTGGCCGAGATGAGTGAGTGCCTCCTATGCTGTCTCACTTTCTTGAAAGATTTTAATTTTGATTCCATCAATTCCTGGTGCCTTTTCCTTTGCCAATTCTTTCAATGCATTTTGGACTTCCTCCCTGAGTATCATTGTCTCTTGTTCATATGGTACCTCTTGAAATGGTTGAACATTAACCCTTTCCTTTTGGTACAATGTCTCTTTGTATTCCTTCCATCTTTTCTTGATGCATTCTGCATCATTCAATAATTTGCCCAGAGAATCTTTCAATAACGAAAGTCTAGGCTTGAATTTTTTTTTAGTTCCCTCAGCTTGAGAAATGCTGACCGTGTTCTTCCCTTTTGGTTATGCAACTCTAAATCATTGCATATAATATTATAGTATTTGGTTTTATCTTCTCGAGCTGATCTTTGAAATTTTCTGTTCAACTCTTGGACCTCTTAAATTCTTCCATTTGCTTTAGGTTCTCTACCCTGCAGAGCAAATTTCAGAATCTCCTCTGACATCCATTTTGAACTTTTCCTTCTTTCTTGTCTTCTTAATGACTTTTTGCTCACTTCCTGTATGATGTTTTTGATGTCATCCCACAATTCTTCTGATCTTCAGTCTTTAGTGTTTAATGCATCATATCTGTTCTTCAGATGATCTCTAAATTCAGGAGGAATAAATTTAAGGTCATATTGTGGGTATCTTAAACTTGTTTCCATTTTCTTCAATTTCAGTTTGAATTTGCATATAAATAATTGATGGTCTGTTCCACAGTCTGCCCCTGGCCTTGTCTTCACTGATGAAATGGAGCTTTTCCATGTTCTCCTTCCACAGATGTAGTCAATTTGATTTCCATGTATTCCATCTGTCAAAGTCAATGTACCTAGAACTCTGTATAAGGAAATGTTGCACTACTCTGCCATGTAGCTAGCTCTCTGTATATAGAAAAGTTGGAGTCATCTGCCTTGTAGCTAGAAGTCTGTATGTGGAAATGTTGCAATACTCTGCCATGTAACTAGCTCTCTGTATATGGACATTTTGGACTCATCTACCATGAAGCTAGCTCTCTATACATGGATATATTGGACTGATCAGCCAAGGAGGTAACTCTCTGAATATGAACATATTGTATTTGTCTGCCATGTAGGCAGCTCTCAATATATGGATATCTTGTACACATCTGCCAGGAAGCTAGAACCCTGTATATGGAAGTGTTGCACTACCCTGCTATGCAACTAGCTCTCTGTATATGGACATTTTGCACTCGTCTGCCATGTAACTAACTCTCTGTACATGGATATGTTACACTGATCTGTGATGAAGGTAACTCTCTGTATATGAACTTATTGGAGTTGTCAGCCATGCAGCTAGCTCTAAATGTATGTTCATGTTGGACTCATCTGCCATGTAACTCGTACCCTGTATATGGACATGTTGGAATGCTCTGCCATGTAGCTAGCCTCAGTATATGGACACATTGGACACATCTGCCATGTACCTAGAACTCTGTATATGTAAATGTTGCACTACTCTGCCATGAAGCTACCTCTCTGTATATAGACAAGTTGGACTCATCTGCCTTGTAATTAGAACTCTGTATATGGAAAAGTTTCACTACTCTGCAATGTAGCTATCTCTCTGAATATGGACATTTTGGACTCATCTGTAATATAGCTAGTTCTCTGTGCATGGATATGTTGCACTGATCTGCCATGTAGGTAGCTCTCAGTATATGTACACATTGGACACATCTGCCATGTAACTAAAACTCTGTAAATGGAAATGCTGCAAAACTCTGTCATGCAGCTAGCTCTATGTATATAGACAAGTTGGACTAATCTGCCTTGTACATTGAACTCCGTATATAGAAATGTTGCACTACACTGCCATGTAGGTAGCTTTCTGTATGTGGACATTTTGGACTCATCTGCCATGTAGCTAGCTCTCTGTACATGGATAATTTGGACTGATCTGTCAGGTAGGTAGCTCTCAGTATATGGACAAGTTGGATACATCTGCCATGTAGGTAGAACTGTGTATATGGAAATGTTGCACTAATCTGCCATGTAGCTAGATCTCTGTATATAGACAAATTGGACTCATCTGCCTTGTAGCTAGAACTCTGTATATGGAAATGTTGCACTACTCTGCCATGTTGCTAGCTCTCTTTATATGGAGATTTTGGACTCGTGTGCCATGTAGCTAGCTCTCTGTACAAGGATATGTTAAACTGATCTGCAAGTAAGTAGCTATCTGTTTATGAACATACTTTATTTTTCTGTCTTGTAGCTAGCTCTGTGTGTATGGATATGATGGACTGATCTGCCATGTAGCTAGTTCCCTGTATATAGACATGTTGAACTATTCTGCCATGTAGGTAGCTTTCAGGGTATGGACACGTTGGACACATCTCCCATGTACGTTGAACTCTATATATGGAAATGTTGCACTACTGTGCCATGTAGCTAGCTCTCTCTATATAGAGAAGTTTGACTCATCTGCCTTTTAGCTAGACCTCTGTATATGGAAATGTTGCACTACCCTCCCAAGTAGCTAGCTCTCTGTATATGGACATTTTGGACTCGTATACCCTGTAGCTAGCTCTCTGTACATGGATGTGTTGGACTGATCTGCCAAGAAGGTAGCTCTCTCTATATGAACATATTGGACTTATCTGCCATGTAGATAGCTCTCAGTATATCGAAACGTTGTACACATCTGCCATGTAGCGAGAACTCTGAGTATAGACATGTTGGAGTATTCTGCCATGAAGCTAGCTGTCTGTATATAGACAGTTTTGATTCTTCTGCCTTGTTGCTAAAACTCTGTCTATGGAAATGTTGCCCTATCTTGCCATGCAGCTACCTCTCTGAATATGGACATTTTCGACTCTTCACCATGTAGCTAGCTCCCTGTACATGGATATGTTGGACTGATCTGCCAAGTAGGTAGCTCTCTGTATATGCATATATTGGACTTGTCTGCCATGTAGGTGGTTCTCAGTATATGGACACATTGAACACCTCTGCCATATAGCTAGAACTTTGTATATGAAAATATTGCACTACACTGCCATGTTGCTAGCTCTCAGTATATAGACAAGTTGGACTCATCTGCCTTTTATTTAGAACTCTGTATATGAAAATGTTGCACTACTATGTCATATAGGTACCTCTCTGTATATGCACATTTTGGACTCGCTGCCATTTCCTAGCTCTCTGTACATGGATATACTGGACTGATCTGTTAAGTAGGTAGCTCTCTGTATATCAACATATTGGACTTGTCTGCCATGTAAGTGGCTCTTAGTATATGGACACGTTGGACACATCTGCCATGTAGCTAAAATTCTGTATATGGAAATATTGCACTACACTGCCATGTAGCTAGCTGTCTTTTATAGACAAATTGGATTCATCTGCCTTGTAGCTAGAACTGTGTGTATGGAAAAGTTGCACTACCCTGCCATGTAGCAAGCTCTCTGTATATGGACTTTTTGGACTTGTCTGCCATAAAGCTAGCTCTCTGTACATGGATATGTTGGACTGATCTGTCAAGTAGATAGCTCTCTGTATATG
>NW_006408918.1:1531200-1536000 GCF_000296735.1 Chrysochloris asiatica
AGGTAGCTCTCTGTATATGAACATATTGGACTTGTCTGCCATGTAGCTAGCTCTCAGTATATGGACACGTTGGACTCATCTGCCATGTACCTAGTCCCCTTTATATGGACATGTTGACTGCTCTGCCATGTATCTACCTCTCAGTGAATGGACACGTTGGAAACATCTGCCATATACCTAGAACTTTATATATGGGAAATATTGCACTATTCTGCCATGTAGCTAGCTCTCTGTATATCAACAAGTTGGACTCATCTGCCTTGTACCTAGAACTCTGCATATGGAAATGTTTCACTACACTGCCATGTAGCTAGCTCTCTGTATAAAGACATTTTGGACTCCTCTGCAATATACCTAGCTCTCTGTACATGGATATGTTGGACTGATCTGTCAAGGAGGTAGCCCTCTGTGTATGAACATATTGGACTTGTCTAAAATGTAGCTAGCTCTCATTATATGGACACATTTGGCACATCTGCCATTTTGCTAGGTCTCTGTATATGGAAACGTTGCACTACTCTGTCATGTAGCTAGCTCTCTGTATATGGACATTTTGGACTCTTCCAGGTAGCTAGCTCTCTGTACAGGGATATATTGGATTGATCTGTCAAGTATGTAGGTCTCTGTATATGAACATATTGGACTTGTCTTACATGTATGTACCTCTTAGTATAAGGATTCATTGGACACATCAGCCATGTAGCTGGAACTCTGTATATGGACATGTTGCACTACCATGCCATGTAGTTAGATCTCTTTATACAGACTAGTTGGACTCATCTGCCTTGTAGCTAGAACTCTGTATATGGAAATATTGCACTACCATGCCATGTAGCTTGCTCTCTGTATATGGATATTTTGATTTGTCTGCCATGTAGATAGATCTCAGTATATGGACATGTTGGACTCATCTGCCTTGTAGGTAGTACCCTGTACATGGACATGTTTTATGGCTCTGTCGTGTAGCTAGATCTCATTGCATAGACACGTTAGATATATCTGCCCAGTACCTAGAATTCTGTATATGGAAATGTTGCACTATTCTGTCATATAGCTAGGTTTCTGTATATAGACAAGTTGGACTCATCTGCTTTGTACCTAGAACTCTGTATATGGAAATGTTTCACTACCCTGCCATGTACCTAGCTTTCTGAATATGGACATTTTGGACTCGTCTGCCTGTAGGTAGCTCTCAGTATATGGACACGTTGGACACATATACCTAGATCCCTGAATATGGACATGTTGGAGTTCTCTGCCATGTAGCCAACTCTCTCTATATAGACAATTTGTACTCATGTGGCATGTAGTCATAACTCTGTATATGGAAATGATGCACTACCCTGCCATGTAGCTTCCTCTCCTTATATGTGCATGGATATGTTATACTGATCTTCCAAGTACGTAGCTTTCTGTATATGAACATACAGGACTTTTCTGCCCTGTAGTTGGCTCTCAGTATATGAACATGTTGGACACATCTGCCATGAAACTACTACCCTGAATATGGACATGTTTGACTATTCTGCCATGTAGCCTACTCTCAGTATATGGACAAGTTAGACTCATCTGCCTTGTACCTAGAACTCTGTATATAGAAATGTTTCACTACCGTGCCATCTAAAAGGGTCTCTGTATATGGATATGTTGGACTGATCTCACAAATAGGTAGCTCTCTGTGTATGAACATATTAGACTTGTCTGCCCTGTTGATTGCTCTCAGTATATGGACACATTGGACACATCTGACATGTAGCTACTACCCTGAATATGGACATATTGGAGTACTCTGCCATGTAGCTTGCTCTCAGAATATGGATACGTTGGACACATCTGCCGTGTACCTAGAACTCTGAATATGGGAATGTTGCATTACTGTGCCATTTAGCTAGATCTCTGTATATAGACAAGTTGGACTTATCTACCTGGTAACTAGAACTCTGTGTTTGGAAATGTTGCACTACCCTGCTATGTTGCTAGCTCTCAGTATATGGACACGTTGGACTGCTCGGCCATGTAGCTGGCTCTCTATAGATAGAATAGTTGGACTCATCTGCTTTGTAGGTAGAACTCTGTATATGGGAATATTGCACTACACTGACATATAGCTGGGTCTCTGTATATGGACATTTTGGAGTCATCAGCCATGTAGGTAGCTCTCTGTACATGTATATGTTGGACTGATCTGTCAGGTAGCTAGCTCTCTGTATATGAACATATTGGACTTGTCTGTCATGTTGTTATCTCTCAATATATGGACACCTTGGACACATCAGTCAAGTAGCTAGAGTTCTGTATATGGAAATGTTGCAATACACTGGCATGTAGCAAGCTCTTTGTGTATACACAAGTGATACTCATCTGCTTTTTTTTGAGAACTCTGTAGATGGAAATGTTGTTCTACCCTGCCATGTAGCTAGCTCTCTATAAGGACATTTTGGACTCGTTTGTCAGGTAGCTAGCTGTTTGTACATGGATATGTAGGACTGATCTGCCAAGTAGGTAGCCCTCTTTATTTGAACATATTTGACTTGTCTGTCATGTTGGTACCTCTCAATTTATGGACACCTTGGGC
Organism: Chrysochloris asiatica; assembly: GCF_000296735.1. NCBI lineage: Eukaryota > Metazoa > Chordata > Mammalia > Afrosoricida > Chrysochloridae > Chrysochloris > Chrysochloris asiatica. Next base: position 1,533,776 of record NW_006408918.1, read on the forward strand.
ACATCTGCCATGAAGCTAGATTTCTGTATATGGAAATGCTACACTACACTGTCATGTAGCTAATTCTCTGTATATGGACATTTTAGTGTCATCTGTCATGTAACTAGCTCTCTGTTAATTGATATGTTATACTGATCTGCGAAGTAATTCGCTCTCTGTACATGAACATATTGGACTTGTCTGCCATGTAGCTAGCTCTCATTATATGAACACTTTGGACTCATCTGTAATGTAGCTTGAACTCTGTATATGGAAATGATTCACTACTCTGCCATGTAGCTGGCACTCAGTGTATGGAAACCTTGAACACATCTGCCATGTAGCTAGAACTCTGTATATGGAAACGTTGCAATACTCTGCCATGTAGCTAGCTCTCTGTTTATGGACATTTTGGACTTGTCTGCCATGTAGCTAGCTCTCAGTATTTGGACATGTTGGAATCATCTGACATGTAGCTAGTACCCTGTGTATGGACATGTCGGACTGCTCTGCCATATAGCTAGCTCTCAGTGTATGGACACATTGGACACATCTGTCATGTACCTAGAACTCTATTTGGAAATGTTTCACTACCCTGCTAAGTAGCTTTCTCTCTGTATATGGACATTTTGTACTTGTCTCCCATGCACATGGATATGTTGGACTGATCTGCAAAATAGGTAGCTCTCTGTATATGAACACTTTGCACTCATCTGCCATGTAGCTTGAACTCTGTTTATGGAAATGATGCACTACTCTGCCATGTAGCTAGCTCTCTATATATATACAAGATGGACACATCCGACTTGTACCTAGAACTCTGTATATGGAAATAATGAACTGTCCTGCCATATAGCTAGCTCTCTGAATATGAACATTTTGGACTCATCTGCCATGTAGCTAGCTAGCTCTCTGTACATGGATATGTTGGACTGATCTAACAAGTAGGTAGCTCTCTGTATATGAACATATTGGACTTGTCTGTGATATAGCTAGCTCTCAGTATATGGACACGTTGGACACATTTGCCATGTAGCTTGAACTCTGTATATAGAAGTGTTGCACTACTCTGCCATGTAGCTAGATCTCTGTATATAGACAAGTTGGACTTATCTGCCCTGTACCCAGAACTCTGTATATGGAAATGTTGCAGTACACTGCCATGTTGCTAGCTCTCTGTAATTGGATGTTTTGGACTCTTCTGTCATGTAGTTAGTACTCTGTACATGGATATGTTACACTAATGTGCGAAGTAGGTAGCTCTCTGTTGATAAGCATATTGGTCTTGTCTGCCATGTTGCTAGTTCTCAGTATATGGACATGTTGGAGTAATCTGCCATGTAGCTAGTATTCTGTATATGGACATGTTGGACTGCTCTGCCATGTAGTTATCTCTCAGTGTATGGACACGTTGGACACATCTGCCATATCCTAGAATTCTGTATATGGAAGTGTTGCACTACCCTGCCATGTAGCTAGTTCTCTGTATATAGACAAGTTGGACTAATCTGCCTTGTAGCTTGCCCTCTAATTATACACATGATGGACTCATCTGCCAAGTAGCTAATTCTCAGTATATGGACATGTGGGACTCATCTGCCATGTTGCTAGTACTCCTTATATGCACATTTTGGACTCATCTGCCATGTAGCTAGCTCTATTTTCATGGATATGTGGGACTGGTCTGCCAAGTAGTTAGCTCTCTGTATATGAACATATTGAAATTGTGTGCCATGTAGCTAGCTCTCAGTATATGGACACCTTGGACACATCTGCCATGTAGCTCGAGCTCTGGATATGGAAATGTTGCAATACACTGGCATGTAGCAAGCTCTTTGTATATACACAAGTTGGACTCATCTGCCTTGTCGCGAGAACTCTGTATATGGAAATGTTGCACTACCCTGTCATGTAGCTAGCTCTCTGTATATGGACATTTAGGAGTCTTCAGCCATGTAGTTAGCTCCCTGTACATAGATATGTTGTACTGATCTGCCAAGTTTGTAGCCCTCTATATATGAACATATTGGACTCGTCTGCAATGTAGCTAGCTCTCAGTATATGGACACTTTGGACTCATCTGCCATGTACCTAGTACCCTGTATATGTACATGTTGGACTGCTCTGCCATGTATCTACCCCTCCGTGCATGGATACGTTGGAAACATCTGCCATATACCTAGAACTTTATATATGGGAAATGTTGCACTATTCTGCCATGTAGCTAGCTCTCTGTATATCGACAC
>NW_006408918.1:1536900-1543547 GCF_000296735.1 Chrysochloris asiatica
AACATATTGGACTTGTCTGCCATGTAGCTAGCTATCAATATATGAACATGCTGGACTCATCTGACATGTAGCTAGTACTCATGTAGCTAGTACAGATGAGTTGGACTCATATGCCTTATACCTAGAACTCTGAATATGGAAATGTTGCACTACATGCCATGTAGCTTACTCTCCGTATATGGACATTTTGGTTTCGACTACCATGTAGATAGCTCTCAGTATATGGACATGTTGTACTCATCTTCCTTGTAGCTAGTAACCTTTATATGGACATGTTGGACGGCTCTGTCGTGTAGCTAGCTCTCATTGTATAGACACATTGGATATATCTGCCATATACCTAGAATTCAGTATATGGAAATGTTGCACTACTCTGTCATATAGCTAGGTTTCTGTATATAGACAAGTTGGACTCATCTGTTTTGTACCTAGAACTCTGTATATGGAAATGTTGCACTACCCTGCCATGTAGCTAGCTCTCTGTATATCGACATTTAGGAGTCTTCAGCCATGAAGGTAGCTCTCTGTACATGGATATGTTGTACTGATCTGCCAACTGGGTAGCCCTCTGTATATGAACATATTGGACTTGTCTGCCATGTAGGTACCTCTCAATTTATGGACATCTTGGACACATCTTCCATGTAGCTAGAACTCTGTATATGGAAATGTTGCACTACCCTGTCATGTAGCTAGCTCTCTGTATATGGACAATTTAGTCACGTCTGCCATGTAGCTAACTCTCTGTACATGGATATGTTATACTGATCTACGAAGTAATTAGCTTTCTGTATATGAACATATTGGATTCATATGCCATGTAGCTAGAACTCTGTATATGCAAATTATTTACTGCTCTGCCATATAGCTGGCTCTCAGTGAATGTAAACCTTGAGCACACCTGCCATGTAGCTAGAACTCTGTATATGTAAATATTTCATTACCCTTTCATGTAGGTAGATCTCTGTATATGGACATATTGGACTCGGCTGCCCTGTAGATATCTCTCTGTACATGTATATGTTGAACTGGTCTGCCAAGTAGGTACCTCTCTGTATATGAACGTATTGGGCTTGTCTGACATGTAGCTAGTTCTCAGTATATGGACATGTTGGACTCATCTGACATATTGCTAGGACCCTGTGTATGAACATGTTGGACAGTTCTGCCATGTAGCTAGCTCTCAGTGTGTGGACACGTTGGACATATCTGACATGTACCTAGATCTCTGTACGTGGAAATATTGCACTATCCTGCCATGTAGCTAGCTTTCTGTTTATGGACATTTTAGACTCACCTGCCTTGTACCTACAACTCTGTATATGGAAATGTTGTACTGCCTTGTAATGTAGCTAGCTCTCTGTATATGGACATTTTTATTAGTCTGCCATGTAGTTAGCTCTCTGTACATTGATATGTTGGACTGATCTACCAAGTAGGTAGCTCTCTGTATATGAACATATTGTAATTGTTGCCATGTGGCTAATTCTCAGTATATGGACATGTTGGACACATCTGCCATGTAGCTAGAACACAGTATATTGGAATGTTGCAGTACACTGCCATGTAGCTAGCTCTCTGTATATAAACAAGTTGGACTCATCTGCATGATAGCGAGAACACTGTATGTGGAAATATTGCACTACTCTGCCATGTAGCTAGCTATCTGTATATAGACAAGTTGGACTCATCTGCCTATTACCTAGAAATCTGTATATGTAAATGTTTCACTACCCTGCCATGTAACTAGCTGTCTGTATTTGGATATGTTGGATTATCTGCCATGTAGGTAGCTCTCTGTGTATGAACATATTGGACTTGTCTGCCCTGAAGGTTGCTCTCAGTATATGGACACGTTGGACACATTTGCCATGTAGCTACTACCCTGAATATGGACATATTGGACTAGTCTGCTATGTAGTTAACTCTCTGTATATGGACATGTTAAACACATCTGCCATGTACCTAGAACTCTGTATATGGGAATGTTGCACTACTCTGCCATGTAGCTTCCTCTCTGTATATAGACAAATTGGACTTATCTGCCTTGTAGCTAGAACTCTGTATATAGAAATGTTGCACAACCCTGCCATGTAGCTAGTTCTCTTTATGTATACATTTGGGACTCTTCTGCAACGTAGATAGCTCTCTGTACATGGATATGTTGGACTGATCTGCCAAGTAGTTAGCTCTCTGTATATGAACATATTGGACATGTCAGCCATGTAGGTGTCTCTCAGTATATGGACACATTGGACGCATCTGCCATGTAACTAGTATCCTGAATATGGACATGTTGGACTACTCTGCCAAGTGGCTAGCCTTCAGTATATAGACATGTTGCACACATCTTCCAAGTTGCTAGAACTCTGTATATGGAAATGTTGCACTACACTGCCATGTAGTTTTGATCTCTGTTTATAGACAAGTTGGACTCATCTGCCTTGTAGCTACAACTCTATATATGGAAATGTTACACTACCATGCCATGTAGGTAGCTCTCTATATGGACATGTTGTACTCGTCTGCCATGTAGCTAGCTCTCTGTATATGGGTATGTTGGACTGATCTGTAAAGTAGGTAGCTCTCGGTATATGAACATATTGGATTATATACCATATAGCTAGATCTCAGTATATAGACACATTGGACACATCTGCCATGTAGCTAGAACTCTATATATGGATGTGTTGTACTATTCTGCCATGTAGCTCACTCTCTGAATATAGACAGGTTGGACTCATATGCCTTGTATCTAGAACTCTGTATATGGAAATTTTGCACTAACATGCCATGTAGCTAGCTCTCTGTATATAGACATTTTGGACTCATCTGCCATATAGCTAACTCTCTGTACATGGATATGTTGGACTGATATGCCAAGTAGATAGTTCAATGTATATGAACATATTGTACTTGTCTGCCTTGTAGCTAGGTCTCAGTATATGGACACATTGGACATATCTGCCATGTAGCTAATACCCTGAATATGGAAATGTTGCACTACTCTGCCAATTATCTAGCTCTCTGAATATAGATAAGTTGGAATCATCTGCTTTTTTTTAGAACTCTGTGTATGGAAATGTTGCGCTACAATGTCATGTACCTATCTCACTGTATATATACAAGTTGCACTCATCTGCCTTGTACCTAGAACTCTGTATATGGAAATGTTGCACTACCCTGCCAAGTAGTTAGCTCTCTGTATATGAACATTTTGGACTCACCTGCCAAATAGCTAACTCTCTGTATATGGATTTGTTGGATTGATGTGTCAAGTAGGTAGATCTCTTTATAAAAACATATTGGAATTTTCTGCCATGTAGGTTGCTCTCAGTATATGAACACCTTGTACACATCTGCCATGTAGATAGAACTCTGTATATGGAAATGTTGCACTATCTTGCCATGTAGCTAGTATTCTGTATATGGACATTTTGGACTCGTCTGCAATTAGCTAGCTCTCTATACATGGATATGTTACTCTGATCTGAGAAGTAGGTAGCTCACTGTTTACGAGCATATTGGGCTTGTCTGCCATGTAGCTAGTTCTCAGTATATGGACATGTTGGACTCATCTGTCATGGAGCTAGTACTTTGTATTTGGACATGTTAGACTGCTCTGTCATGTAGCTAATTCTCAGTGTATGGACACATTGGACGCATTTGCCATATATCTAGAACTCTGTATATGGAAATGGTGCTCTACACTGTCAAGTAACTAGCTCTCTGATTTAGACAGTTGGACTCATCTGCCTTGTACCTACAACTCTGTATATGGAAATGTTTCACTACCCTGCCATGTAGCTAGCTCTCTTTATATGGACATTTTGTATTTGTCTGCCATATAGCTAGCTCTCAGTACATGGATATGTTGCAATGATCTGCCAAGTAGGTTGCTCTCTGTAAATGAACTTATAAGACTTCTCTGACCATTAGGTGGCTCTCAGTATATGGACACGTTGGACACATCTGCCATGTGGCTAGATCACTATATATGGAAATGTTGTACTATTCTGCCATGTAGTTATTTCTCTGTGTATGGACATTTTGGACTCATCTGCCATGTAGCTAGCTCTCTGTACATGGATATGTTGGACTGATTTGCAAAGTAGGTAGCTCTCTGTATATGAACATATAGGACTTTTCTGCCATGTAGGTATCTCTCTGTATATGAACACCTTTGACACATCTGGAATGTAGCTAGAACTCTGTATATGGAAATGTTGCACTACCCTACCATGTAGCTAGCTCTCTGTATAGGGAAATTTTAGAATCGTGTGCCACATCGCTAGCACTCTGTACATGGATATGTTGAACTAATCTGCCAAGTAGTTAGCTCTCTGTATATGAGCATATTGGACTGGTCTGCCATGTTGGTGGCTCTCAGTATATGGACACATTGGACACATCTGCCATGTAGCTAGAACTCTGTATATGCAAATGTTGCACTATCCTGCCATGTAGACAGCTCTCTGTATATGGAGATTTTGAAGTTGTCTGACATGTAGCTAGCTCTCTGTACTTGGATATGTTGGACTGTTCTGACTAGTAGGTAGCTATCTGATTATGAACAAACTTGACTTTTCTGCCTTTGAGCTAGCTCTCTGTATGTGGATATGTAGGACTTATTGGCCATGTAGCTAGTTCTCTTTATATGGACATGTTGGACTACTCTGCCATGTAAGTAGCTCTCAGAATATGGACACATTGGACACATCTGCCATGTACCTAGAACTCTGTATATTAAAATGTTGGACTACTCTGTCATGTAGCTAGTTCTCTGTATATAGACAATTTGGACTAATATGCCTTGTAGCTCGGACTCTGTATATGGAAATGTTGCCCTACATTGCCATGTAGCCAGCTCTCTGTATATGGACATTTTGAACTCGTCTGCCATGTAACTAACACTATGTACAAGGATATGTTGGGCTGATCTGCCAAGTAGGTCGCTCTCTGTATATGAACATATTGGACTTGTCTGCCATGTAGCTAGCTATCAATATATGAACATGCTGGACTCATCTGACATGTAGCTAGTACTGGTATATGGACATGTTACCCTGCTGTGCCATGGAGCTAGCTCTCAGTGTATGGACACGTTGGACACATCTGTCATGTATCTAGAACTCTGTATATGGAAATGTTGCTGTACTCTGCCATGTAGCTAGCTCTCTCTATATAGACAAGTTGGACTCACCTGACTTGTACCTAGACCTCTGTATATGGAAATGTTATACTACCCTGCCATGTAGCTAGCTCTCTGCATATTGACATTTTGGATTTCTCTGCCATGTAGCTAGCTCTCTGTACATGTATATGTTGGAACGATCTGCCAAGTAGGCAGCTTTCTGTACATGAACATATTGGACTTGTCTGCCATGTAGGTGGGTCTCAGTATATGGACAAGTTGAACTCATCTGCCTTGTAGCGAGAACTCTATATATGGAAATGTTGCACTACTCTGCCACGTAGCTACCTCTCTGTATATAGACAAGTTGGACTCATCTGCCTTTTACCTAGAACTCTGTATATAGAAATGTTTCGATATGCTGCCATGTAACTAGCTCTCTGTATTTGGATTTGTTGGACTGATCTGCCAAGTAGTTAGCTCTCTGTATATGAGCATATTGATCTGGTCTGCCATATAGGTGGCTCTCAGTATATGGACACTTTGGACGCATCTGCCATGTAGCTAGTACCCTGAATATGGACATGTTGTACTACTCTGCCAGGTGGCTATTCCTCAATATATGGACAAGTTGGACACATCTACCAAGTTGCTAGGACTCTGTATGTGGAAATGTTGCCCTACACTGACATGTAGTTTGATCTCTGTATATAGACAATTGGACTCATCTGCCTTGTAGCTTCAACTCTGTATATGGAAATGTTGGACTACCATGCCATGTAGCTAGCTCTCTGTACATGGATATGTTGGACTGATCTGCCAAGTAAGTTGATTTCTGTATATAAACATATTGGACTTGTATGCCATATAGCTAGCTCTCAGTATATAGACTCTTTGAACACATCTGCCATGTATCTGGAACTCTGTATATGGAAGTATGGAAATACTCTGCCATGTAGCTCGATCTCTGTGTATAGATAAGTTGGACTCATATGCCTTGTACCTAGAACTCTGTATTTGGAAATGATGCACTACAATGCCATGTAGATAGCTCTCTGTATATGTACATTTTGGACTCATCTGCCATGTACCTAACCCTCTGTACATGGATATGTTGGATCGATATACCAGGTAGGTAGCCCTCTGTATATGAACTTATTGTACATGTCTGCCATATAGCTAGATCTCAGTATATGGACACTTTGGACATATATGCCATGTAGCTATTACCCTGTATATGGAAAAGTTGCACTACTCTGCCATGTAGGTAGCTCTCTGAATATAGACAAGTTGGAATCATCTGCCTTTTTTAGAACTCTGTGTATGGAAATGTTGCACTATGATGTTATTTAGCTAGCTCACTGTATATAGACAAGTTGGACTCTTCTGCCTTTTACCTAGAACAGTGTCTATGGAAATGTTGCACTACACTGCCATGTAGCTAGCTCTCTGTACATGGATATGTTGGACTGATCTGCCAAGTAGGTAGCTCTCTGTATATGAACATATTGGA
>NW_006408918.1:1544107-1552194 GCF_000296735.1 Chrysochloris asiatica
GTCAGCCATGTAGCTAGCTCTCAGTGTGTGGACACGTTGGACACATCTGCCATGTAGCTAGAACTCTTTATATGGAAATGTTGCAGTACCCTGCCATGTAGTTAGATCTCTGTATATAGACAAGTTGGATTCATCTGCCTTGTCGCTAAAACTCTGTATATGGAAATGTTGCACTACCCTGCCATGTAGCTAGCTCTCTGTATATCGACATTTTGGTCTCTTCTGCCATGTAGCTAACTCTCTGTACATGGATATATTGGACTGATCTGCCAAGTACGTAGCTCTCTGTATATGAACATATTGGACTTGACTGCAATATAGTTAGCTCTCAGTATATGAACACCCTGGACACATCTGCCATGTAGCTACTACACTGTATGTGGACATGTTGGACTACTCTGCCATGTAGCTAGCTCTCAATATATGGACAAGTTGGACTCATCTGCCTGGTAGCTAGAATGTAGTGGAAATGTTGCACTACCTTGCCATGTAGTTAGCTCTCTGTAAATGGACATTTTGCACTTGTCTGCCATGAAGCTAACTCTCTATATATGGATATGTTGGACTGATCTGCCAAGTAGGTAGCTTTCTGTATAAGAACATATTGGACTTGTCTGGCATGTAGGTGGCTCTCAGTGTATGTACATGTAGGACACATCTGCCATGTAGCTACTACCCTGAATAAGGACATGTTGGACTGCTCTGCCATGTAGCTTTATCTCAGTGTATGGACATGTTCGACTCATCTGCTTGTACCTAGAACTTTGTATATGGAAATGTTGCACTACCCTGCCATGAAGCTAGCTCTCTGCATATAGACAAGTTGGACTCATCTGCCTTGTAGCTAGCCCTCTAAATATACATATGCTGAATTCATGTGCCATGTAGCTAACTCTCAGTATATGGACATATTGGACTCATCTGCCTTGTTGCTAGTACTCTGTATATCCATATATTGGACTCATCTGTCATGTAGCTAGCTCTGTGTACATGGATATGTTGGACTTATCTGCCAAGTAGGTAGCTCTCTGTATATGAACATATTGAACTTGTGTGCCATGTACCTAGCTCTCAGTATATGGAAATGTTGTACTCATCTGTCATATATCTAGAACTCTGAATATGGATACGTTGGCGTACTCTGCCATGTACCGAGCTCTTTGTATATAGACAATTTGGACTCATATGTCTTGTAGCCTGAACGCTGTATATGGAAATGTTGCACATCTCTGCCATGTAGTTAGCTCTCTGTATGTGGCCATTTTGGACTCGTCTGTCATGTCGCTAACTTTGCAGACCATGTCGACTATACTGGCCGCAGGCTCTGAGGAAAAAATCTGGCCACTGGCAGTCATAACAAATTCATTTTCATCTTAGTGTTCAGTAAGTTTTTTGTTTTTTTTTTTTAAATTACAAACATGAGCCCTTAATGTCCACAGATAAATGTAGTATTTTCCTAAAACCGAGACTATGAAGGTCTCAAGGTTAATCCTTTCTCCAAATGATTAACTGAAAATAGCTTAGCTACTTCCTGGTTCTTTGTTCTATAGACAAAAAAAAAAAAAAAAAAACCATCCTCCCTAATCCTTTTCCAGGTGCAGCCCATTCACCTGGGCTTCTTGCGTCTTCCTGCAAACCTGGCTCAGTTAGCCAAAACAGTGGTACTCCGCCCAAGCCTTTTGTCCTTCCCTTTCACCTTCTCCCAACTGAGCTCAGGGGTTATTGATATGCTAATTGAACCTAAGAAACCAAGTTGCAGGCCTGGGATTCGAACCAGTGAAGCTCAATGTAAAGTTACCTGAATGTCTGGAAAATTACTGATGATAGCTGTACCCTGTCTTAGTCCCTCCCAGCTTGGTGTGAAGCTCCTCCCCTAAATAAAACCGAGACGCAGGCCAGCCCAGGTTGGAAGGCATGCAGTAAAGGTTGCAGGGCAGTGAGTTGCTGCCTGCAGAGGCCACGATGCCTGTAGTCTCAAGTCTGCCCACCAGTGATGCATCCACCCTGGTTTCGGGGTGCCTTATTGTCTCCCTCCTTTTGTCTTTCTATGTATTCTTTTGCTATCCCCATCACCTCTGGATCTGCCCTCTTTGTGAACAAAACACTCGTGAACAACACAACTATGTCTAGGACAGTCCCTGACAACTAACTCTCTCTATATGCATATGTTGGACTGATCTGCCAAGAAGGTAGCTCCCTGTATATGAACATATTGGACTTGTCTGCCATGTAGCTAGCTCTCAATATATGGACAGGTTGGACTCATCCGACATGTAGCTAGTACCCTGTATTTGGACATGTTGGACGGCTCTGCCATATAGCAAGCTCTTAGTGTATGGACAAATTGGACACATCTGCCATATACCTAGAACTCTGTATATGGAAATGTTTCACTACCTTTCCATGTAGTTAACCATTTCTATATGGACATTTTGGACTCGTCTGCCATGTAGCTAGTTCTCTGTACATGGATATGTTGGACTGATCTGCCAAGTAGGTGGCTCTCTGTATATGAACATATTGGACTTGTATGCCATGTAGGTAGCTCTCAATATTTGGACAACTTGTACACATCTGCCATGTAGGTAGAACTCTGTATATGGAAATGTTGCACTAAACTGCCATGTAGCTAGCTCTCTGTATAGTGACATTTTGGACACGACTGCCATGTAGCTAGCTCTCTATACATGGATATGTTACTCTGATTTGCAAAGTAGGTAGCTCACTGTTTATGAACATATTGGACTTGTCTGCATTGTAGTTAGATCTAAGTATATGGATATGTTGGACTCATCTGCAATGTAGCTAGTACTCTGTATATGGACATGTTGGACTGCTCTGCCATGTAGCTAACTCTCAGTGTATAGACACATTGGACACATCTGCCATATATCTAGAACTCTGTATATGAAAATGGTGCACTATTCTTTCATATAGCTAGCACTCTGTATATAGACAAGTTGGACTCATCTGACTTGTACCTAGAAATCTGTATATGGAAATGTTTCACTACCCTGCCATGTAACTAGCTCTATTTATATTGACTTTTTGGATTTGTCTGCCATATAGTTAGCTCTCTATACATGGATATGTTGCACTGATCTTCCAAGTAGGTTGCTATCTGTATATATGACTTCTCTGACCAGTAGGGGGCTCGAAGTATATGGACACATTGGACACATCTGCCATGTGGCTAGAACACTATATATGGAAATGTTGCACAACACTGCCATGTAACTAGCTCTCATTATATGGACACGTTGCACACATCTGCAAAGTAGCTCAAACTCTGTATATGGAAATGTTGTGCTACTCTTCCATGTAGTAATCTCTCTGTGTATGGACATTTTGGACTCATCTGCCATGTAGCTAGCTCTCTGTACATGGATATGTTGGACTGATTTGCAAAGTAGGTAGCTCTCTGTTTATGAACATATAGGACTTGTCTGCCATGTAGGTAGCTCTCTGTATAGGAACACCTTTGACACATCTGGCATGCAGTTAGAACTCTGTATATGGAAATGTTGCACCACCCTACCATGTTGTTAGTTCTCTGTATATGGAAATTTTGGAATCCTGTGCCACGTCGCTACCTCTCTGTACATGGATATGTTGAACTGATCTGCCAAGTAGTTAGCGCTCTGTATATGAGCATATTGGACTGGTCTACCCTGTAGGTGTCTCTCAGTATATGGACACATTGGACACATCTGCCATGTAGCTAGAACTCTGTATATGGAAATGTTCCACTATCCTGCCATGAGCTAGCTCTCTGTATATGGAGAATTTGGAGTCATCTGACATGTAGCTAGCTCTCTGTACATGAATATATTGGACTGATCTGACAAGTAGGTAGCTATCTGTTTATGAACATACTGGACTTTTCTGCCTTTGAGCTAGCTCTCTGTATAAGGATATGTTGGACTCATCGGCCATGTAGCTAGTTCCCTTTATGTGGACATGATGGACCACTCTGTCATGTAGTTAGCTCTCAGTATATGAACACATTGGACACATCTGCCATGTACCTAGAACTCTGTATATCAAAATGTTGGACTAATCTGCCATGTAGCTAACTCTCTGTATATAGACAATTTGGACTAATATGCTTTGTAGCTCGAACTCTGTATATGGAAATGTTGCCCTACATTGCCATGTAGCTAGTTCTCTGTATATGGACATTTTGAACTCGACTGCCATGTAACTAACACTCTGTACAAGGATATGTTGGACTGATCTTCCATATAGGTAGCTCTCTGTATATGAACATATTGGACTTGTCTGCCATGTAGTTTAGCTATCAATATATGGACATATTGGACTCATCCAACGTGTAGCTAGTACCTATATACGGACATGTTAGACTGCTGTGCCATGTAACTAGCTCTCAGTTTATGGACACTTTGGACACATCTGCCATTTATCTAGAACTCTGTATGTAGAAATGTTGCCCTACTCTGCCATGTAGCTAACTCTCTCTATATAGACAAGTTGGACTCATCTGACTTCTACCTAGAAGTCTGTATATGGAAATGTTACACTATCCTGCCATATGGCTAGCTCTCTGTATATGGACATTTTGGACTTGTCTACCATATAGCTAGCTCTCTGAACATGGATTTTTTTGACTGATCTGACAAGTAATTAGCTCTCTGTATATGAACATATTGGACTTGTCTGCCGTGTTGCTAGCTCTCAGTATATGGACACGATGGACACATCTGCCATGTAGCTACAAACCTGTATATGGAAATGTTGCACTTCTCTGCCATGTAGCTAACTCTCTGTATATAGACAAGTTGGACTCATCTGCCTTGTATCTAGAACTCTGTATATGTTAATGTTGCACTACCCTGTCATGTAGCTAGCTCTCTGAATATGGAAATTTTGTACTTGTCTGCCATACAGCTAGCTCTCTGTACACGCATATGTTGGACTGATCTGCCAAGTACGTTGCTCTCTGTATATGAACATATAAGACTTCTCTGTTCTGTAGGTGGCTCTCTGTATATAGACACGTTGGACACATCTGCCATGTGGCTAGTACACTATATATGGAAATGTTGCACTACACTGCCATCTAGCTAGCTCTCAGTATATGGACACGTTGCACACATCTGCAAAGTAGATCAAACTCTGTATATGGAAATGTTGTACTACTCTGCCATGTAGCTAGCTCTCTGTATATGGACATTTTGGACTCGTCTTCCTTGTAGATAGATCTCTGTACATGGATATGTTGGACTGATTTGCAAAGTAGATAGCTCTCTATATATAAACATATAGGACATGTCTGCCATGTTGGTAGTTCTCTGTATATGAACACCTTTGACACATCTGCCATGTAGCTAGAACTCTGTATGTGGAAATATTGCACTATCCTGCCATGTAGCCAGCTCTCTGTACATGGACATTGTGGACTCATCTGCCATGTAGTTAGCTCTCTGTACATGGATATGTTGAACTGATCTGCCAAGCAGTTAGCTCTCTGTATATGAGCATATTGGACTGGTCTGCAATATAGTTGGCTCTCAGTATATGGAAACATTGGACAAGTCTGCAATGTAGCTAGTACTGTGTATATGGACATGTTGGACTGTTCTGTCATGTATCTAGCTCTCAGTTTATGGACACATTGGACCATCTGCCATATACCTAGAACACTGTATATGGAAATCTTGCACTACTATGGCATGCAGCTAGCTCTCTGTATATATAGAAGTTGGACTCATCTGCTTTGTAGCTAGCCCTCTAAAAATGCACATGCTGGACTCATCTGCCATGTAGCTAATTCTCAGTATATGGACATTTTGGACTCATCTACCATGTAGCTAGCTCTCTGTACATGGATATGTTGGACTGATCAGCCAAGTAGATAGCTCTCTGTATATGAACATATTGAACTTGTGTGCCATGTAGCTAGCTCTCAGTATATGGAAACGTTGTACACATCTGCCATGTAGCTAGAACTCTGAATATAGACATTTTGAGTACTCTGACATGTAGCTAGCTCTCTGTATATAGATAATTTTGACTCATTTGCCTTGTAGCTAGAACTCTGTATATGGAAATATTGCCCTACCTTGCCCTGTAGCTAGCTCTCTGTTAATGGACATTTTGGATTCATCTGCCATGTAGCTAGCTCTCTTTACATGGATATGTTAGACTGATCTCCAAAGTAGGGAGTCCTCTGTATATGAAAATATTGGACTTGTCTGCCATGTAGCTAGCTCTCAATATATGTACATGTTGGTCTCATTCAACATGTAGCTTGTACCCTGTATGTGGACATGTTGGACTGCTCTGTTTTATAGCTAGCTCTCAGTGTATGGGCACATTGGACACATCTGCCATGTATCTAGAACTCTGTATATGCAAGTGTTGCACTACACTGCCATGTAGCTAGCTCTCAGTATATAGACATGTTGGACTCATCTGTCATGTAGCTAGAACTCTGTATATGGAAATGTTGCACTACCCTGTCATGTAGCTTGCTACCTGTATATGGACATTTTGGACTAGTCTTCCCTGTAGCTGGCTCTCTATACATGGATATGTTGGACTGACCTGTCAAGTAGGTAGTCCTCTGTATATGAACATATTGGAGTTGTCTGCCATGTAGCTAGCTCTCAGTATATGCACATGTTGGACACATCTGCCATGTAGCTAGAACTCCGTATATGGAAATGTTGCACTACTCTGCCACGTAGCTAGCTCTCTGTATATAGACAAGATGGAATCATCTGACTTGTAGCTAGAACTCTGTGTATGAAAATGTTGCACTACAGTGCCATGTAGCTAGCTCTCTATATAGGAACATTTTGGACTCGTCTGCCATGTAGCTACCTCTACATACATGGATATGTTGGACTGATCTGCCAAGTAGGTAGCCCTCTGTATATGAAAATATTGTACTTGAAAGCCATGTAGGTAGCTCTCAGTATATGGACATGTTGGACTAATCTTCCTTGTAGCTACCTCTCAGTATATGAGCACGTTGGACACATTTGCCATGTGGATAGAACTCTGTATATGGAAGTGTTGCACTATTCTGCCATGTAGCTAGCTCTCTGTATATAGACAAGATGGACTCATCTGCCTTGTAGCTAAAACTCTGTATACGGAAATGTTGCACTACCCTGCCATGTTGCTAGTTCTCTGTATATGGACATTTTGGACTTGTCTGTTGTATAGCTAGCTGTCTGTACATGGATATGTTGGACTGGTCTGCTAAGTTGGTAGCTTGCTGTATATGAACATATTGGACTTGTCTGCCATGTAGCTAACTCTCAGTATATGGACATGTTGGACTAATCTTCCTTGTAGCTACCTCTCAGTATATGAGCACGTTGGACACATTTGCCATGTATATAAAACTCTGTATATGGAAATGTTCACTACGCTGCCATGTAGCTAGCTCTCTGTATATGGACATATTGGACTCGTCTGCCTTGTAACTAGCTCTCTGTACCTGGATATGTTGGACTGATCTGCTAATTAAATACCCCTCTTAAATGAACATATTTGGACTTATTTGCCCTGTAGGTGGCTCTCAGTACATGGAAATGTTGGACACATCTGACATGTAGCTAATTCATTGGATATGGACATGTTGGTCTACTCTTCTATGAAGCTAGCTCTCTGTATATGGACATGTTGGAAAGATCCGCCATGTAGCCAGAACTCTGTATATGGAAATGTTGCACTACTCTTTCATCTAGCTAACTCTCTATATATAGACAAGTTGGATTCATCTGCCTTGTAGCTAGAACTTAGAATATGGAAATGATGCACTACCCTGACATATGGTTTACTCTATGTATATGGACATACTGGCTTTGTCTGCCATGTAGCTAGCTCTCAGTATATAGACATGTTGGAGTCATCTGTCATGTAGCTAGAACTCAGTATATGGAAATGTTGCACTACCCTGTTAGGTAGCTTGCTACCTGTATATGGACATTTTGGACTTGTCTTCATTTAGCTGGCTCTCTATACATGGATATGTTGAACTGACCTGTCAAGTATGTAGGCCTCTTTATATGAACATATTGGAGTTGTCTGCCATGTAGCTAGCTCTCAGTATA
>NW_006408918.1:1552974-1557309 GCF_000296735.1 Chrysochloris asiatica
CTACATGGACACATTGGACACATCTGCCATGTAGCTACTACCCTGAATATGGACATGTTGGTCTACTCTGCTATGTAGCTACATCTCTGTATATGGACACATTGGACACATCTGCCATGCAGCTAGAACTCTGTATATGTAAATGTTGCAATAATTTTCCATGTAGCTAGCTTTCTGTGTATAGACAAGGTGGACTCATCTGTCTTGCAGCTAGAACTCTATAAAAGGAAATGTTGCACTACCCTGCCATGTGGCTAGCTCTCTGTATATGGACATTTGGGCTTGTCTGCTATGTAGCTAGCTCTCTGTACGTGGATATTTTGGACTGATCTGACAAGCAGTTAGCTCTCTGTATGTGAACATATTGGACTTGTCTGCCAGGTAGTTAGCTTTCAATATATGGACATGTTGGACTCATCTGACATGTAGCTAGTACCCTGTATATGGACATGTTGGATTTCTCTGCCATGTAGCTAGCTCTCCGTGATTGTACATGTTGGACACATCTACCATGTAGCTAGATCTCTGTATATGGAAGTGTTCCACTACTCTGCCATGTAGCTAGCTCTCTTTATATAGTGAAGTTGGACGCATCTGTCTTTTATCTAGAAACCAGTATAAGGAAATGTTGCACTATCCTGCCATGTAGGTAGCTCTCTGTTCATGGATATGTTGGACTGATCTGCCAAGTAGGTAGCTCTCTGTATAAGAACATATTGGAACTCTCTACATAATGGTAACTCTCAATATATGGACATTTTGGACACATCTACCATGTAGCTAGAACTCTGTATATGGAAATGTTGCACTACCCTGCTATGTAGCTAGCTCTCTATATATGGACATTTTGGACTCATCTGCCATTTAGCTAACTCTCTGTACATGGAAATGTTACACTGATCAGCGAAGTAGGTAGTTGTCTGTACATGAACATATTGGACATGTCTGCCAGGTAGCTAGATCTCAATATATGGACATGTTGGACTCATCTGCCATGTAGCTAATACCCTGTATGTGGACTTATTGGACTGCTCTGCCATGTAGCTAGCTCTCTGTACATAGATATGTTTTACTTATCAGCCAATTAGTTAGCTCTCTGTATATGAACATATTGGACTTGTCTGCCATGTAGCTAGCTCTCAATATATTGTCTTGTTGGAATCATCTAATCTGTAGCTAGTACCCTGAATATGGACATGTTGGAATACTCTGCCAAGTAGCTAGCCCTCAGTATATTGACAAGTTGGACACATATGCCATGCAGATAGAACTCCGTATATAGAAGTGTTGCTGTACTCTGCCATGTAGCTAGCTCTCTGTGCATGGATATGTTGGACTGATCTGCCATGTAGGGAGCTCCCTGTATATGAACATATTGAATTTGACTGCCATGTAGCTAGCTCTCTGTATATGGACATGTTGGACTCATCGGCCATGTAGCCAGCTCTCTCTGTATGAACATGTTGTAATCATCTGCGTTGTAGCTAGTCCTCTATATATACATATGTTGGCCTCATTTGCCATGAGGATAGTACACTGTATATGGATGTGTTGAACTCATCTGCCATGGAGCTAGCTCTCTGTATATGTACACGTTGGACTCATCTGTCATGGAGCTTGAGCTCTGTAAATGGAAATGTTGCAATCCACTGCCATGTAGCTAGCTCTCTGTTTATGAACATTTTTCAACCGCCTGGCATGTAGCTAGCTCTCTGTGCGTTGATATGTTGCACTGATCTTCCATGAAGGTAGCTCTCTGTTTATGAACATATTGGAAATATCTGCCATATAGCTAGCTCTCTGTATATGGACATGTTGGGCTCATCAGCCATGTAGCCAGCTCTCTCTGTATGAACACATTGGAGTCATCTACTATGTACTTAGTGTTCTATATATAATCATGTTGGACTCATCTGCAATGTAGTTAGCTCTCAGTATAAGGACATGATGTACTCATCTCCCATTTAGATAACTCTCAGTATATGGACAAGTTGGACTCATTTGCCATGTAGCTAGTATTCTTTATATGGAAATGTTGGACTACTCTGTCATTTAGTTAGCTCTCAGTATATGGACACGTTGGACTCATCTACCATGTAGCTAGAACTTTGTATATGGAAATGTTGCACTACTCTGCCATGTAGCTAGTTCTCTGTATATGGATATTATGGACTCGTCTGTGATGTAGCCAGCTCTCTGAGCATGGATATGTTGGACTCATCTGTCATGTAGTTAGCTCTCTGTAATTGAACATATTGGACTTGTCTGCCATGTAGCTACCTCTTTGTATATGGACATCTTGGACTCATCAGACATGTAGCCAGCTCTCTCTGGATGAACATTTTGGACTCATCTGCCTTGTGGCTAGGCCTCTCTATATAAACATGTTGGACTCATCTGCCATGTAGCTAACTCTAAATATATGGACATGATGGATTCACCTGTCAAGTGACTAACTCTCAGTATATGGACATGTTGAAATCACTTGCCATGTAGCTAGTATTCTGTGTATGGAAATGTTAGACTACTTTGCCATTTAGCTATCTCTCTGTATATTGACATTTTGGACTGATGTGTCATGTAGTTAGCTCTCTGTATATGAAAATATTGCAGTTTTCTGCCATGTAGCTAGTTCTCTGTATATGGATATTTTGGACTCATCTGCCATGTAGCTAGCTCTCTGTGCATGGATATGATGGACTGATCTGTCATGCACGTAGCTCTCTGTATATTAACATATTGGACTTGTCTGCCTTTTAGCTAGCTTTCTGTACATGGACATGTTAGACTCATCATCCATGAAGACATCTCTCACTGTATGAACATGTTGAACTCATCTGCATTGTAGCTAGTCCTCTATGTATACACATGTTGAACTCATCTGCCATGTAGCTAGTACAATGTAAAAGGACATGTTAGACTACTCTGCCATGTAGCTAGCTCTCTGTATATGGACATTTTGGACTCATCAGCCATGAAGCTGGCTCTCTGTGCATGGATGTGTTGGACTGATCTGCCATGTAGGTAGGTCCCTGTATATGAACATATTGGACTTGTCTGCTATTTAGCTAGCTTTCTTTATATGGACATGTTGAACTCATCAGCCATGTAGCCAGCTCTCTCTGTATGACCATGTTGGAATCATCTGCCTTGTAGATAATCCTCTATATATACACATGTTGGACTCATCTGCCATGTAGCTAACTCAAAGTATATGGACACATTGGACTCATCTGCCAAGTAGGTAATACTCTGTATATGGAAATGTTGGACTACTCTGCCATGTAGCTAGCTCTCAGTATATGGACACGTTGAACTCATCTGTCATGTAGCTAAAACTCTGTAATTGGAAATATTGCACTACCTGCCATGTAGCTAGCTATCTGTATATGGACATTGTGGACTCATCTGTGTTGTAGCTAGTACTCTACATATACACATGTTGGTCACATCAACCATGTAGCTAACTCACAGTATATGGACATGTTGAACTCATCTGCCATGTAGCTAGATCTCTGTGTATTGACATTTTGGACTCCTCTGTCATGTAGCTAGCTCTCTGTACATGGATATGTTTGACTGATCTGCCTAGTAGTTAGCTCTCTGCATATGGACATGTTGGACTCATGAACCATGAAGCCAGCTCTCTCTCAATGAACATGTTGGACTCATCTGCCTTATAGCTAGTCCTCTATATATACACATGATGGACTCTTCTGCCATGTAGTTAGCTCTCAGAATATGGACACGTTGGACTCATCTGCCATGTAGCTAGAACTCTGTATATGGAAATGTTGCACTACTCTGCCATGTAGGTTGCTCTCTGAATATGGACATTTTGTACTCATCTGCCATTAAGCAAGCTCTCTGTGCATGGATATGTTGGACTGAACTGCCATGTAGGTAGCTCTCTGTAAATGAACATATTTGTCATGTCTGCCAAGAAGCTAGTTCTCTGTATATGAACATGTTGAACTCATCCGCCATGTATAGAGCTCTGTCTGTATGAACATGATGTACTCATCTGCGTTGTAGCTAGTCCTCTATGTATACACATGTTGGACTCATCTGCCATGTAGGTAACTCTCTGTATATACACATGTTGGACTCATTTGCCATGCAGCTAACTCTCAGTATATGGACATGTTGGACTCATCTGCCATTTAGCTAGTACTCTGTATATGGACATATTGGACTACTCTGCCATGTAGCTAGCTCTCAGTATATGGACACATTGGGCTCATCTGCCATGTAGCAAGCTCTCTGTATATGGACATTTTGGACTCATCGGCCATGTAGCTAGCTCTCAGTGCATGGATATGTTGGACTGATCTT
>NW_006408918.1:1558724-1572201 GCF_000296735.1 Chrysochloris asiatica
CTAGTCCTCTATATACTCACATGTTGGACTCATCTGCCATGTAGCGAGCTCTCTGTATATGGACATTTTGGACTCATCTGCCAAGTAGCTATCTCTCTGTGCATGGATATGTTAGACTGATCTGCCATGTAGGTAGCTCTCTGTATATGACATATTGGACTTGTCTGCCATGTAGCTAGCTCTCTGTACATGGACATGTTGGACTCGTCTACCATGTAGCCAGCTCTCTCTGTATGAATATGTTAGACTCATCTGCCTTGAGCTAGTCCTCTATATATTCACACGTTGTCCTCATCTGCCATGTGGCTAACTCTCAGTATATGGACATGTTGGTCTCATCTGCCATGTAGCTATATGTAAGTATATCAACATGTTGTACTCATCTGTCATGTACTAGTACTCTGTATATGGACATGTTGGACTATTCTGCCATGTAGCTAGCTCTCTGTATTTGAGCATGTTGGACTCGTCTGCCATGTAGCTAGCTCTCTGTGCATGGATATGTTTAACTGATCTGCCATGTAGGTAGCTATCTGTATAGGAATATACGGGACTTGTCTGCCATGCAGCTGCTCCCTGTATATGGATATGTTGGACTCATCAGCCATGTACCCAGCTCTATCTGTATTAACCCGTTGGATACATCTGCCTTTTAGATAGTCCCCTATGAAATTTTGTGAATCACCATTGTGCTGTCTCAAATGAATAATTTCATCCTGTACTTTATGTTTCAAGTTCCTGGTATGAAAAAAGAATAAAAGACTGGGTAGGGATAGCTCTGTATGCAATGTCTATAGTAGAATATCCTGCCTGTCAACTTGCATCAAACTTGTGTGTATGTGTCTTTTTTTCAATACGGTCTCTCTTTTGCCTCCAGACATCCATCCTTCGTGAAACCCAACCCCTGTCGAGGCGGGACCCGGACATTGCACTACTCTTCCATGTAGCTAACACTCTGTATATGGACATTATGGACTCATATGCCATGTAGGTAGCTATAAGGATTCATCTGCCTTATAGCTATTGCTCTATGTATATACATGCTGGACACATCTGCCATGTAGCTAACTCTAAGAATATTGACATGTTGGACTCATCTGCCATGTAGCTAGTTGTCAGTATATGGACATGTTGTACTCATCAGCCATGTAGCCAGATCTCTCTGTATGAACATGTTGGAATCATCTAACTTATAGCTAGCACTCTATGTATACAAATGTTGTACTCATCTGCCATGTAGCTAACTCTCGGTATATGGACATATTGAACTCATCTGCTATGTACCTAGTACCCAGTATATGGACATGTTGGACTACTCTGCCATGTAGCTATTACTCTGTGTATAGTAATGTTGACTCTTCTGCCATGTAGTTGCTCTCTCTATGGGGATATGTTGGACACATCTGCCATGTCGCTAGAATGTTGTATATGGAAATGTTGCACTACTCTGCCATGTAGCTAGATCTCTGGACATGGACATTTTGGACTCGTCTGCCAAGTAGCTAGCTCGCTGTGCATGCATATGATGCACTGATCTGCCTTGTAGTTAGCTCTCTGTATATGAACATATTGGACTTGTCTGCCATGTAGATAGCTCTCTGTATATGGGCATGTTGGACTCATCATCCATGAACTCAGCTCTCTGTGTGTGAACACGTTGGATTCATCTGCCTTGTAGCTAGTCCTCTATATATACACATGTTGGACACATCTGCCATGTAGGTAACTCTCAGTATATGGACCTGTTGGACTCATCTGCTTTGTAGCTAGTACTCTGTATATGGACATGTTGGACTACTTTGCCATATAGCTAGCTCTCAGTATATGGACACATTGGACTCATCTGCCATGTAGCTATAATTCTGTATATGGAAATGATGCACTACTCTGCCATGTTACTAGGTCTCTGTATATGGATATTTTGGACTTGTCTACCATGTAGCTAGCTCTCTGTGCATGGATGTGTTGGACTGATCTGCCATATAGGTAGCTCTCTGTATGTGAATATATTGGGCTTTTCTGCATTTAGCTAGCTCTCAGGATATGGACATGTTTGAATGATTAGCCATGTATCCAGCTCTCTCTGTATGATCAAGTTGGACTCATCTGCCTTCTAGCTAATCATATATATATGTTGCTAGCTCTCTGTATATCGGCATTTTGAACTCATCTGCCATGTAGCTAGCTCTCAGTGCATGGATATGTTGGACTGATCTGCCATGTAGGTAGCTCTCTGTATATGAAAATATTGGACTTGTCTGCACTGTAGCCAGCTCATTCTGTATGAATCCGTTGGATTCATCAGAATTGAGCTAGTCCTCTATACATGCACATGTTGGACTCATCTGCCATGTAGCTAGTACGCTGTATATGGAAACATTGGACTCATCTTCCATCTCGCTAGTACGCTGTATATGGAAATGTTACACTATTCTGACATGTAGCTAGATCTCTGTATAGGAATATTTTGAACTTGTCTGCCAAGTAGCTAGTTCGCTGGGCAGGGATATGATGGACTGATCTGCCTATTAGGTAGCTCTCTATATGAAGATATCGGACTTGTCTGCCATGTAGCTAGCACTGTATGTGGACATGTTGAACTCATCAAACATGTACCCAGGTCTCTCTGTATGAACATGTTGGATTTATCTGCCTTGTAGCTAGTCCTCTATATATACACACGTTTGACACATCTGCCATGTAGCTAATTCTCAGTATATGGACATATTGGACTCATCTGCCATGTAGCTAGTACTCTATATATGCACAGGTTGGACTCATCTGCCATGTAGCTAGAACTCTGTATATGGAAATGTTGCACAACCATACCATGTAGCTAACTCTCTCTATATGTACATTTTGGTCTCGTCTGCTATGAAGCTAGCTCTGTGCATGGATATGTTAGACTGATATGTCATATAGGTAGCTCGCTGTTGATGAACATATTGGATTTGTCAGTCATGTAGCTAGTTCTCTGTATATCGACATGTTGGACTCATCAGCCATGTAGCCAGCTCCCTCTGTATGAACATGTTCGACTCATCTGCCTTGTAGCAAGTCTTCTATATAGATACATGATGGACTCATCTGCCATGTAGCTAACTCTCAGTATATGGACACGTTGTACTCATATGCCATGTAGCTAGCTCTCGGTATATGGACATTTTGAATTTATCTGACATGTACCTAGCTTTCTGTGCATTCATTTGTTGGACTGAACTGTCGTGTAGGTAGCTATCTGTATATGAACATGTTGGACTTGTCTGCCATGTAGCTAGCTCTCAGTATATAGACATGTTGGACTCATCAGCCATGTGGGCAGCTCTCTCAGTATGAAAATGTTGAACTTATCTGCTTTGTAGCTAATCCTCTTTATATACAAATGAAGGACTCATCTGCCATGTAGCTAACTCTCAGTATATGGACACGTTGGAGTCATCTGCCATGTAGCTAGTACTCTGTATATGGAAATGTTGGACTACTCTGTCATGTAGCTAGCTCTCAGTATATGGACACGTTGGTCTCATCTTCCATGTAGCTAGCGCTCTGTATATGGAAATGTTGTACTACCCTGCCATGTAGCTAACTCTCTGTATATGTACATTTTGGTCTTGTCTGCTAAGTAGCTAGCTCTCTGTGAATGGATATGTTGGACTGATATGCCATATAGGTAGCTCTCTGTATATGAACATATTCAACTTGTCTGCGATGTAGCTAGTTCTCTGTATATGGACATGTTGGACTCATTAGCCATGTAGCCAGCTCTCTCTGTAGGAACATGTTGGACTCTTCTGCCATGTAGCTAGTCCTCTATATATACACAAGTTGGAATCATCTGCCATGTAGCTAACTTTCAGTATATGGACATGTTGGGCTCATCTGTCATGTAGTTAGTCCTCTGTATATGGACATGTCGGACTACTCTGCAATGTAGCTAGCTCTCAGTATATGGACACGTTGGACTCATCTGCCATGTAGCTAGAACTCAGTATATAGAAATGTTGCACTACTCTGCCATGTAACTAGCTTTCTGTATATGGACATTTTGGACTCACCTGCCATGTAGCCAGAAATCTGTAAATGGAAATGTTACACTATTCTTCCATGCAGCTAGCTCTCTGTATATGGACATTTTGAAATTGTCTGCCATGTAGCTAGCTCTGTGTACATGGATATGTTGGACAGATCTGCCATGTAGGTAGCTCTCTGTATATGAACATATTGGAATTGTCTGCCATGTAGCTAGCTTTCTGTATATGGACATGTTGGACTCATCAGCCATGTACCCAGATCTCTCTGGATGAACACGTTAGACTCATATCACTTGTAGCTAGTCCTCACTTGTTGGACTCATCTGCCATGTAGCTAACTCTCAGTATATGAACATGTTGGACTCATCTGCCATGAAGTTAGTACACTGTGTATGGCCATGTTTGACTACTCTGCCATGTAGCTAGCTCTCATTATATGGGCATGTGGGACTCATCTGCGATGTAGCTAGAGCACTGAATATGGAAATGTTGCACTACTCTGTAATGTAGCTAACTCTCTTTATATGGACATTTTGGATTCGTTTGCCATGTAGCAAGCTCTCTGTGCATGGATAGTTGGAGTGATCTGCCATGTAGGCTCATCTCTGTATATAAACCTATTGGACTTCTCTGTCATGTACGTAGCTATCTGTATACGGACATGTTGGAATCATCAGTCATGTAGCGAGCTCTCTCGGCATGAACATGTTGGACTCATCTGCCTTGTACCTAGTACTCTATGTATACACATGTTGGACTACTCTGCCATGTAGTTAACTCTCAGTTTATGAACATATTGGACTTATCTGCAGTGTAATAAGTACTCTGTATATGGACATGATGGACTACTCAGCTATGTAGCTACCTCTCAGTATAAGGACACATTGGACTCATGTGCCATGTAGCCAGAATTCTGTATATGGAAATGTTGCACTACTCTGACATGTAGCTAGCTCTCTGTATATGGATACTTTGGAATCATCTGCCATGAAGCTAGCTCCCTGTACATGGATATGTTGGACTGTTCTGCCATGTTGACAGCTCTCTGTGTATGAACATATTGGATTTGTCTGCTATGTAGCTAGTTCTCAGTATAGCGACATGTTGGACTCATAAGCCATGTAGCCAGCTCTCTGTGTATGAATATGTAGGACTCATCTCCCTTGTAGCTAGCACTCTAAATATACACATGTTGGACACATGTGCAATGTAGCTATCAGTATATGGACATGTTGGATTTATCTGTCATGTAGCTAGTACTCTGTATATTGACATGTTGGAGTACTCTGCCATCTAGCTAGCTCTCAGTATATGGAAACTTTGGATTCATCTGCCATGTAGCTAGAACTCTGTATATGGAAATGTTGCACTACTCTTCTATGTAGCTAGCTCTCTGTACATGTTAATTTTGAACTCGTCTGTCATGTAGCTAGCTCTCTGTGCATGGATATGCTGCAATGTAGGTAGCTCCCTTTATATGAACATATTGGACTTGTCTTCCATGTAGCCAGCTCTCTGTATAGGACATGTAGGAATCATCAGACTTGTAGCCAGCACTCTCTGTATCAACATGTTGGACTCATCTATCTTTTAGATAGTCTTCTATATATACTCATCTTGGATTCATCTGTAATGTAGCTAACACTCAGTATATGGACATGTTGGACTCATCTGCCATGCAGCTAGTACTCTGTATATGGACATCTTGGACTACTCTGACATGTAGCTAGTTCTCAGTATATGGACACGTTGGACTCATCTGCCATTTAGGTAGAACTCTTTATATGGAAATGTTTCACTACTCTGTCATGTAGCTAGCTATCTATATGTGTACATTTTTGACATGTCTGCCATGTCGGTAGCTCTGTGTATATAAACATATTGGACTTGTCTGACATGTAGCTATCTCTCTGTGTATGAACATGATGGACTCATCTGCCTTGTACATACTCCTGTATATATACACATGTTGGACTCATCTGCCATGTAGTTAACTCTCAGTATATGGACATTTTGGACTCGTCTACCATGTAGCTAGCAATCTGTGCATGGATATGATGGACAGATCTGCCATGTAGGTAGCTCTCTGAATATGAACATATTGGAATTGTCTGCCATGCAGCTAGTACTCTCTGTATGAACATGTTGGACTCATCTGCCTTTTACCTAGTGCTCTCTATATATACTTGTTGAACTCACCTTCCTTGTAGTTAACTCTCAGTATATAGACATGTAGGACTCATCTGCCGTGTAGCTAATACTCTGAATGTGGAAATGTTGGTCTACTCTGCCATATAGCTAGATCTCAGTATAAGGACACATTGAACTCGTCTCCAGGTGGCTAGAGCTCTGAATATGGAAATGTGCACTACTCTGCCATGTAGCTAGCTCTCTGTATATAGACATTTTCCACTCATCTGCCATGAAGCTAGCTCTCTGTGCATGCATAAGTTAAACTGATCTGCCATGTAGATAGCGCTCTGTATATGAACATATTGGACTTCTCTGCCATGTAGGTAGCTCTCTGTATATGGACATGTTGGACTCATCAGTCATGTAGCCAGCTCTCTCTGTATGAACATGTTGGACTGATCTGCTTGTAGCTAGTAATCTATATATACACACGTTGGACTCATCTACCATGTACCTAACTCTCCGTATGTGGACATGTTGGACTCATCTGCCATGTAGCTAGAACTCCATATATGGAAATGTTGCACTACTGTGTCATGTAGCTAGCTCTCTGTATATGGACATTTTGGACTCATCTGCCATGTAGCTAACTCTCTATGCATAGATATTCTGGACTAATATGCCATGTAGGTAGCTCACTTTGAACATATGGGACTTCTGAGCCATGTAGCTAGCTCTTTATATATGGACATATTGGATACATCAGCCATGTACCCAGCTCTGTGTGTGAACATTTTGGACTCATCTGTCTTGCAGCTAACTCTCTAAACATACACATGTTGGACTAATGTGTCATGTAGCTAACGCTCAGTATATGGACACGTTGGATTCATATGCCATATAGTTAGCTCTTTGTATATGGACATGTTGGACTCATCAACCATGTCACCAGAAGTCTCGGTATGAATATGTTGGACTCATCTGTCTTGTAGCAAATCCTCTATATGTACACATGTTGGACTCATCTGCAATGTAGCTAACTTTCAGTATATGGACATGTTGGACTCATCTGCCATGTAGCTAGAACGCTGTATATGGAAATGTTGGACTACTCTGCCATGTAGCTAGTTCACAGTATATGCACACATTGGACTTATCTGGCATGCAGCTAGAACTCTGTATATGTAAATGTTACACTATCTGTCATGTTGCCAGCTCTCTGTATATGGACATTTTGGACTTGTCTGCCATGTAGTTAGCCATCTGTTCATCGATATGTTGGACTGACTTGTCATGTAGATAGTTCTCTGTATATGAACATATTGGACTTGTCTGTCATGTAGCTAGCTCTCTCTATATGGACATGTTGGACTCATCAGTCTTGTAGCCAACTATCTGTGTATGAATATGTTAGAGTTATCTGCCTTGTAGCTAACATACACAAGTTGGACTCATCTGTCATGTAGCTAACTCAAGTATATGGACATGTTGATTCATCTGCCTTGTAGCTAGTACTGTTCATATGGACTTGCTGGACTACTCTGCCATGTAGGTAGCTCACTTTGAACATATGTACATGATGGATTCATCAGACATGTAGCC
This sequence comes from Chrysochloris asiatica, assembly GCF_000296735.1. Lineage (NCBI taxonomy): Eukaryota > Metazoa > Chordata > Mammalia > Afrosoricida > Chrysochloridae > Chrysochloris > Chrysochloris asiatica. The sequence goes on from NW_006408918.1 coordinate 1,566,491, forward strand.
AGCACTCCCTGTATCAACATGTTGGACTCATCTGCCTTGTAGCTAATCCTCTATATATCCACATTAGGCTCATCTGTCTTGAAGCTAGTCCTCTATATATACACATGTTGGACTCATCTGCCATGTAGCTAACTCTCTGTATATGGACATGTTGGACTCATCTGCATTGTAGTTAGCACTCTGTATAAGGACATGTTGGACTATGCTGCCATGTAGCCAACTCTCAGTATATGGACATGTTGGACTCATCTGCCATGTAGCTGGCTCTCAGTATATGGACACGATGGACTCATCTGCCATGTAGCCAGAACTCTGTATAAGGAAATGCTGCACTACTCTTACATGTAGGTAGTTCTCTTTATATGGACATTTTGGACTTGTCTACCATGTAGCTAGCTCTCTGTGCATGGATATGTTAGACTGATCTGCCCTGTAGGTAGCTGTCTGTATTTGAACATATTGAGCTTGTCTGTCATGTAGCTACCTTTCTGTATATTGGCATGTTGGAATTATCAAACATGTAGCCAGCACTCTCTGTATCAACATGTTGGACTCATCTGCCTTGTAGCTAGTCATTTATATATACACATGTTTGATTAATCTGCCATGTAGCTAACTCTCAGTATATAGACATGTTGGACTCATCTGCCTTGTAGGCAGTACTATGTATATGGACATGTTGGACTACTCTGTCATGTAAATAGCTCTCTCTATATTGATACGTTGGACTCTACTGCCATGTAGCTAGAACTCTGTATATGAAAATGTTGCACTACTCTGTCATGTAGCTAGCTCTCTGTATATGGACATTTTGGACTCCTCTACCATGTAGCTATCTCTCTTTGCCAAGATATGCTCGACTGATCTGCCATGTATGTAGATCTCTGTATATGAACCTATGGGACTTGTCTGCGATGTAACTATCTCTCAGGATATGGACATGTTGGACTCTTTAGCCATGTAGCCAGCTCTCTCTGTATGAATATGTTCTACTCATCTGGCTTGTAGCTAGTCCTTCAAATATACACATGTTGGACTCATCTGCAATGAAGCTAACTCTCAGTATATGGACATGATAGACTCATCTGCCATGAAGCAAGTACTCTGTATATGGAAATGTTGCACTACTCTGTCATGTAGCTAGCTCTCTGCATATGGACATTTTAGACTACTCTGCTATGTACCTAGCTCCCTGTGCATGGATATGTTAGACAGATCTGCTATGTAGCCAGCTCTCTCTGTATGAATATGTTCTCACCTGGCTTGTAGCTCGTGCTCCAAATATACACATGTTGGACTCATCTGGCATGTAGCTAACTCTCAGTATATGGACATGATAGACTCATCTGGCATGTAGCTAGAACTCTTTATATGGAAATGTTGCACTATTCTGTCATGTAGCCAGATCTCTGTATATGGAAATTTTGGACTCGTTAGCCATGTAGCTAGCTCTCTGTTCATGGATTTGTTGAATGTTGGACTGATCTGCCACGTAGGTACCTCTCTGTATATGAACATAATGGACTTGTCTGCCATGTAGCTAGCTCTCTGTATATGGACATGTTTTACTCATCAGCCAAGTAGCCAGCTCTCTGTGTATGAACATATTGGACTCACCTGCCTTGTAGCTAGTCCTCTATAAATACATATTGCACTCATCTGCCATGTAGCTAACTCTCAGTATATGGACATGTTGGACTCATCTGCCATGTAGCTAGTACTCTGTATATGGACATGTAGGACTACCGTGCCATGTAGCTTACTCTCAGTATGTGGACACGTTATTCTCATCTGCCATGTAGTTAGAACTCTGTATTTGGACATGTTGGACTACTCTGTCATGTAGCTGGCTCTCCGTATATAGTAAATTTGGACTCGTCTGCCATGTAGCTAGCTCTCTGTGCATAGATATGCTGGACTGATCTGCATGTAAGTATTTCTCTGTATATGAATGTATTGAACTTGTCTGCAATATAGGTAGCTGTCAGTATATGGACATGTTGGACTCATCAGCCATCTAGCCAGTACTCTCTGTGTGAATATGTTTGACTCATCTGCCTTGTAGATAGCCCTCTAAACATACACATATTGGAATCATGTGCAAAATATCTTACTCTCATTATATGGACATGTAGGACTCATCTGCCATGTATATAGTACTCTGTATATGGACATGTTGGACTACTCTGCCATGTAGCTAACACTCAGTACATGGAACATTGAACTCATCTGCCATGTAACTGGCTCTCAGTATATGCACACGTTAGACTCATCTGCCATGTAGCTAGAACTCTGTACATGGAAATGATGTACTACTCTATCATGTAGCTAGCTCTCTGCATATGGACATTTTGGAGTCATCTGCCATGTAGCTAGCTCCCTGTACATGGATATTTTGGACTGATCTGCCATGTAGCCAGCTATCTCTGTATGAATATGTTCTCCTCACCTGGCTTGTAGCTCACCCTCCAAATATACATGTGTTGGACTCATCTGCCATGTAGCTAACTCTCAGTATAAAGACATGTTGGACTTATCTGACATATAGCTAGTACTCAGTATATGAAAATGTTTGACTGTTCTGCCATTTAGCTAGCTCTCAGTTTATGCACACGTTGGACTCATCTGCCATGAAACTAGAACTCTGTATATGGATGTAATGCAGTACTCTGTCAGGGACTTGTCTGCCATGTATCTAGTTCTCTGGGCATGGATATGTTGGACTGATCTGGCCTGTATTTAACTCTCTGTATATGAACATATTGGACTTGTCTTCCATGTAGCTAACTCTCTTTATATGGACATCTTGGACTTATCAGGCATGTAGCCAATATTCTCTGTATCAACATGTTGGACTCATCTGCCTTGTAGCTATTCCTCTATATATACACATGTTGGACTCATCTTCCATGTAGCTAACTCTCAGTATATGGACATATTGGACTCATCTGCCATGTACTAGTACTGCTAGTACTCTGTATGTGGACATGTTGGACTACTCTCCAATGTCCTAGCTCTCAGTATATGGGCATGTTAGACTCATCTGCCATGTATCTAGAACTCTGTATAGAAAAATGTTGCACTACTCTGCCATGAAACTAGCTCTCTGTATATGGACATTTTTAACTCTTCTGCCATGTAGCCACCTCTCTGTGTATGAACATGTTGGGCTCATTTGCCTTGCAGCTAGTCCTCTATATATACACATGTTGGATTCATCTGCCATGTAGCTAATTCTCAGGTTATGGACATTTTCGACTCATCTGCCATGTAGCTAGTACTCTGAATAGGGACATGTTGTACTACTCAGCCATGCAGTATATGTACTCTCAGTATATGGACACATTATTCTCATCTGCCATATAGTTAGAACTCTATATTTGGTCGTGTTGGACTACTCTGCCATATAGCTAGCTCTCCCTATATTGTCAGTTAGTACTCATCTACCAGGTATCTAGCTCTTTGTACATAGATATGCTGGACTGATCTGCCATGTAGGTAGCTCACTTTATATGCACATATTGGACTTGTTTGCCATATAGGTAGCTGTCATTATCTGGACATGTTGGACTCATCAGCCATGTAGATAACTTTCAGTATGTTGATATGTTGGTTTCACCTGACATGTAGCTAATACTCTGTATATGGACATTTTGGACTCATATGCCATGTAGCTACCTCTCTGTGCATGAATATGTTGGACTGATCTGCCTGTAGGTATCTCTTTGTATATGAACATATTTGACATGTCTGACATGTAGCTGCCTCTCTGCATATGGACATGTTGGACTCATCAGACATGTAGCCAGCACACTCTGTATCAAGATGTTGGATTCATCTGCCTTGTAGCTATTCCTCTATATATACACATGTTGGACTCATCTGCCATGTAGCTAACTCTCAGTATATGGACATGTTGGAGTCATCTACCATGTAGCTAGTACTCTGTATGTGGACATGTAGGACTAATCTGTCATGTGGCTAGCTCTCGGTATATGGACACATTGGACTCATTTGCCATGTAGCTAGAACACTGTATATGGAAATGTTGCCCCACGTGGCCATGTAGCTAGCTCTCAGTATATGGACATTTTGAAATCGTCTGCCATGTAGCCAGGTTTCTCTGTATGGACATGTTGGACTCATCTGCCATGTTGCTATTCCTCTATATATACACATGTTGGACTCATCTTCCATGTAGCTAACTCTCAGGTTATGGACATGTTGGACTCGTCTGCCATGTAGCTAGTACTCTGTATATGGACATGTTGTACTACTCAGCCATGTAGCTAGCTCTCAGTATATGGACACATGATTCTCCTCTGCCACATAGTTAGAACTCTGTATTTGGACATCTTGGACTACCCTGCGATGTAGCTAGCACTCCATATATAGTCATTTTGGACTCGTATGCCATGTACCTAGCTCTCTGTGCATAGAAATACCGGACTGATCTGCTATGTAGGTAGCTCTCTGTATATGAACGTATTGGACTTGTCTGCCATGTAGGTAGCTGTCAGTATATGAACATGTTGGACTCATCACCCATGTAGCTAACTCTCAGTATGTTGACATGTTGGATTCACCTGACATGAAGCTAGTACTCTGTGTATGGACATTTTGGACTCGTCTGCTATGTAGCTACCTCTCTGTGCATGGATATGTTGGACTGATCTGCCTTTAGGTAACTCTCTGTATATGAACATATTGCACTTTTCTGCCATGCAGCTACCTCTCTGTAAATGGACATGTTGGACTCATCAGACTTGTAGCCAGCACTCTGTTTAACAACATGCTGGACTCATCTGTCTTGTAGCTATTCCTCTGTATACACCCATGTTGGATTCATCTGACATGTAGCTAACTTTCAGTATATGGACATGTTGGACACATCTGCCATGTAGCCAGAACTCTGTATATGTAAATGTTGCACTACTCTGTCATGAAGCTAGCTCTCTGTATATGGACATTTTGGACTTGTCTGCCATGAAGACAGCTCTCTCTGTATAAACATGTTGGATTCATCTCCCTTGTAGTTAGTCCTCTAAATAAATACATGTTACTCATCTGCTATGTAGCTAACTCTCAGTATACAGACATGTTGTACTCATCTGCCATGTAGCTAGAACCCTGTATATGGAAATGTTGCAGTACTCTGTCGTGTAGCTAACTCTCTGTATATGGACATATTGGACTTGTCTGATATGTAGGTAGTTCACTGTTCATGTATATGATGGACAGATCTGCCATGAAGGTAGCTCTCTGTATATGAACATATCAGAGTTTTCTGCCATGTAGCTACCTCTCTGTATACGGACACGATGGACTCATCAGAAATCTAGACAGCACTCCCTGTATCAACCTGTTGGACTCATCTGCCTTGTAGCTTATCCTCTATATATACACATGTTGGACTGATCTGAAATGTACCTAGTACTCTTTATATGGAAATGTTGCACTACTCTGCCATGTAGTTAGTTCTCTGCATATGTACATTTAGGAGTCATCTGCCATGTAGCTAGCAACCTGTGCATAGATATGCTGGACTGATATGCCATGTAGTTAGATATCTGCATATGAACATAAGGGACTTCTCTGCGATGTAGCTAGGTCTTAGTATATGGACATGTTGGAATCATCAGCCATGTAGCCAGCTCTCTCTGTATGAATATGTTCTACTCATCTGGCTTGTAGCTCTCCCTAAAATAAAT
>NW_006408918.1:1572301-1576750 GCF_000296735.1 Chrysochloris asiatica
ACTTAAGAACATCATAGTAGCTTTGCATAGAGTAGATATGAAGTAAGTATGCTCCATCCAGAGTGTTTTATTTACTTAAGTTCCAAATAATAGATCCACCAGTACCCATTCATACCAAGCCCATGGAGGTCAGGGGCTACGCTGTTGGCTTTTCCATGGTTGTGTGTTCAATCACTAAGCATTGGAGAAATAGTCAATAATCATTAGATAATTGAATGAATGCTAAATCTTTCATAAAATCTTTACTATTTGTCAATTTGGAGAGCTAAAGTAAATATAGTTTTTTGAGATTAGAATCTATTGCATGAGATGAAATAACCCTATTTTCATTCATAATTTTTCCCCGATTTTTCTGACCATGGGTGAGATTAAATATAAATAAATAAATTTATATATATATATATATTTGTATGTTGGACTAATTTGCCATGTAGTTAACTCACAGTATATATACATGTTGGACTCATTTGCCAGGTAGTACATTGTATATGGAAGTGTTGCACTACTCTGTCATATAGCTAGCTCTCAGCATATGGACATTTTGGACTCGCCTGCCATGTAGTTAGCTCTCTGTGTATGCATATCTTGGACTGATCTGCCATGTATGTACCTATCTTTATATGAACATTTTGGATTTGTTTGCCATGTACCCAGATCTCTGTGTATGAGCATGTAGGACTCACCTTCCTTGTAGCTAGTCCTCTATGTATACATGTTGGTCTCATCCGCCATGTAGTAAACTCTCAGTATATGGACATATTGGACTCATCTGCCATGTAGCTAGTACTCTGTATATGGACATATTGGCCTACTTTGCCATGGAGCGAGCTATCAGTATATGGATAAGTTGGACTCATCTGACATGTAGGTAGAACTCTTTATATGGAAATGTTGCACTACTCTGCCATGTAGCTAGCTCTCTGTATTTGGACTTTTTGGACTCATCTGCCATGTAGCTAGCTCTCTGTGCATGGATATGTTGTACTGATCTGATATATATGTAACTCTCTGTATATGAACATATTGGACTTGCCTGCCATATAACTAGCTCTCTGTATATGGATATGTTGGGCTCATCAGCCATGTAGCGAGCTCTCTCTGTATGAACATCTTGGACTCATCTGACTTGTAAATTTTCCTCTATATATACACATGTTGGACTCATCTGCCATGTAGCTAGTCCACTTTATATACACATGTTGGTCTCATCTCCCATGTAGCTAGCTCTCAGTATATGGACATGTTGGACTAATCTGCCATGTAGCTATTACCCTGTATATGGACATGTAGAACTACTCTGCCATGTAGCTAGATCTCAGTATATCGACACGTTGGACTCATTTGCCATGTAGCAGGAACTCTGTATACGGAAATGTTGCACTATTCTGCCATGTAGCTAGTTCTATGTATATGGACATTTTGGACTCGTCTGCAATGTAGCTAGCTCTGTGTGCATGAATATGTTGGACTGATCTGACATATAGGTACCTCTCTATATATGAACATATTTGACTTGTCTGGCATATAACTACCTCTCTGGATATGAATATGTTGGTTTTATCAGCCATGTAGCCAGCTCTCTATGTATGAACATGTTGGACTCATCTGACTTGTAGCTAGTCCTCTATATATACACATGTTTGACTCATCTGCCGTGTAGCTAACTCTCAGTATGTGGACATGTTGGACTCATTTGCCATGTAGCGAGTTCTCTGTATATGGACATGTTGGACTCATCTCTCCTAGTAGATAACTCTCAGAATATTGACACGTTGCACTCATCTGCCATGTACCTCGTACTCTGTATATGGAAATGTTGCACTTTTCTGCCATGTAGCTAGCTCTGTGTATATGGACATTTTGGACTTGTCTGCCATGTAGGAAGCTCTCTGTATATGGACATTTTGGACTCGTCTGCCAAGTAGCTAGCTCTCTGTGCATGGATATGTTGGACTGATCTTCCAAGTAGGTAGTTCTCTTTATAGGCACATATTAGACTTGTCTGCCATTTAGCTAGCTCAATGTATATGGACATGTTGAACTCATCTGCCATGAAGCCAGCTCTCTCTGTATGAATATGATGGACTCATCTGCCTTGAGCTTGTCCTCTATATATACACATGTTGGACTCATCTGCCATGTAGCTAACACTCAGTATATGGACATGTTGGATTCACCTGCCATGTAGCTAGTACTCTGTATATGGACAGGTTGGACTAGTCTGCATGTCGCTAGTTATCAGTTTATGGACACTTTGGACTCATCTGCCATGTAGCTACTATTCTGTATATGTAAATGTTGGACTGCTTTGCCATGTAGCTAGCTCTCAATATATGGACACGTTGGACTCATCTGCCATGTAGCTACAACTCTATAAATGGAAAAGTTGCACTACTCTGACATGTGGCTAGCTCTCTGGATATGGACATCTTGGACTCGTCTACCATGTAGATACCTCTCTGCATGGATATGTTGGACTGATCTCCTATGTATGTAGCTCTCTCTATATGGACATTTTGGACCCACCAGTCATGTAGCCAGCTCTCTCTGTAATAATATGTTGAACTCATCTGCCATTGTAGCTATAAATCTGTATAATGGAAATGTTGAAGTACTTTGCTATGTAGTTAGATCTCTGTATGTGGACATTTTATCATTTTCTGCCATGTAGCTAGTTTTCTGTGTATCAATATGTTCGACTGATCTGCCATGTAGATACCTCTCTGTATATGAACATATCGGACTTGTTTGCCATGTAGCTAGAGCTCTGTATATGGACATGTTGGAATCATCAACCATGCAGCCAGATCTCTCTGTACGAACATCTTGGACTCATCTGCATTGTAGCTAGTCCACTATATATACACATGTTGGACTAATCTGCCATGTAGTTACCTCTCAGTATATGGCCATGTTGGACTCATCTACCATGTAGCTAGTACTCTGTATATTGAAATGTTGGACAACTCTGCCATGTAGTTAGCTGTCATTATATGGACATGTTGGAATCATATGCCATGTAGCTAGTTCTCTGTATATGGATATTTTGTATTTGTCTGCCATGTAGCTAGCTCTCTGTATATGGACATGTTGGACTCATCAGCCATGTATCCATCTCTCTGTGTATGAATCTGTTGGACTCATCTGCCTTGTAGCTTGCCCTCCAAAAACTAACATGTTGGACTCTTCTGCCTTGTAGCTAACGCTCAGTACATGGAAAAGTTGGACTCATCTGCCATGTATCTAGTACTCTGTATATGGAAATGTTGCATTATTCTTCCATGTAGCTAGTTCTCTGTATATGGACATTTTGTATTCATCTTCATATAGCTAACTCTCTGTGCATGGATATGTTGGACTCATCTGCCACATAGGTAGCTGTCTGCTTATGAACAAATTGGACTTGTCTGCCATGTAGCTAACTCGTAGTACATGGACACGTTGGACTCATCACCCATGTAGCCAGCTCTCTCTGTATGAAAATGTTGAACTTACCTTCCTTGTAGCTAGTCCTCTGTATATACACATATTGGACTCATCTGCCTTGTAGCTATCTCTCAGTATATGGACATGTTGTACTCATCTGCCATGTAGCTAGCTCTCAGTATATGGACACGTTGGATCCATCTGCCATGTAGCTTGGATTCTGTATATGGAACTTTTGCACTACTCTGCCATGCAGCTAGCTCTCTGTATGTGGACATTTTGCACTCGTCTGCCATGTAGCTAGCTCACTGTGCATGGTTATGTTGATCTGATCTGCCATGTAGGTAGCTCTCTGTATGACAACCTATTGAACTTGTCTATCATTTATCTAGCTATCTGTATATGGACATGTTGGACTCATCAGCCACGTAGCCAGCTGTCTCTGTATAAACATGATGGACTCATCTGCCTTGTAGCAAGTCCTCTATATATACACATGTTGGACTCATCCTCCATCTAGCTAACTCTCAGTATATGAACATGTAGGTCTCATCAGCCATGTAGCTTGTATGCTGTATATGAACATATTGGACTACTCTGTCATATAGCTAGATCTCAGTATATGGACACATTGGACTCATCTGCCATGTATTTAGTATTCTGTATACGGAAATGTTGCAGAACCCTACAATATAGCTAACTCTCTGTATAAGAACATGTTGAACTTGTCTGTACTGCAGACAGCTCTCTCTCTATGAATATGATGGACTCATCTGCCTTGAGCTTGTCCTCTATATATACACATGTAGGACTCATCTGCCATGTATCTAACACTCAGTATATGGACCTGTTGGACTCATCTACCATATAGCTAGTACTCTGTATAAGGACAGGTTGGACTACTCTGCATGTAGATAGCTATCAGTTTATGGACTCTTTGGACTCACCTGCCATGTAGCTGCTACTCTGTATATGGAAATGTTGGACTGCTCTGCCATGTAGCTAGCTCTCAGTATATGGACA
>NW_006408918.1:1577250-1579863 GCF_000296735.1 Chrysochloris asiatica
CTGTATGAATATGTTGGACTCATCTGTCTTGTAGCTAGTCCTCTATATATACACATGTTGTTCTCATCTGCCATGTAGCTAAATCTCAGTATATGGATATATTGGACTCATTTGCCTTGTAGCTATCTCTCAGTATATGGACATGTTGCACTCATCTGCCATGTGCCTAATACTCCGTATATGAACATGCTGGACTCATTTGCCTTGTAGCTATCTCTCAGTATATGGACATGTTGCACTCATCTGCCATGTAGCTTGGACTCTGTATATGGAACTGTTGCAATACTCTGCCATGTAGCTAGCTCTCTGTTTGTGGTCATTTTGCACTCATCTGCCATGTAGCTAGCTCACTGTGCATGGATATGTTGAACTGATCTGCCTGTAGGTAGCTCTCTGTATGTCAACATATTGGACTTGTCTACCATGTAGCTAGCTCTCTGTATATGGACATGTTGGATTCATCAGCCATGTATCCATCTCTCTGTGTATGAATCTGTTGGACTCATCTGCCTTGTAGCTAGCCCTCTAAAAAAATGACATGTTGGACTCATCTGCCAAGTCGCTAACTCTCAGTACATGGAAAAGTTGGACTCATCAGCCATGTATCTAGTATTCTGTATATGGAAATGTTGCATTACTCTTCCATGTAGCTAGTTCTCTGTATATGGATATTTTGGATTCATCTTCCATATAGCTATCTCTCTGTGCATTGCTATGTTGGACTCATCTGCCATATAGGTAGCTCTTTGCATATGAACATATTGGATTTGTCTGCCATGTAGCTAACTTTCCATATATGGACATATTAAACTCATTAGCCATGTAGCTAGTTTTCTCCATTTGAACATGTTGGACTCACCTTCCTTATAACTAGTCCTCTATAATTATACATGTTGGACTCATCTGCCTTATAGCTATCTCTCAGCATATGAACATGTTGTATTCATCTGCCATGTAGCTAGGACTCCTTATATGAATATGTTGGACTACTTCATCATGTAGCTAGCTCTCAGTATATGGACACATTGGATTCATCTGCCATGTAGCTTGGACTCTGTATATGTAACTGTTGCAATACTCTGCCATGTAGCTAGCTCTCTGTTTGTGGACATTTTGCGATCGTCTGCCATGTAGCTAGCTCACTGTGCATGGATATGTTGAACTGATCTGCCATGTAGGTATCTCTTTTTATGTCAACATATTGGACTTGTCTACCATGTATCTAGCTCTCTATGGACTTGTCTACCATGTATCTAGCTCTCTATATGGACATGTAGGTCTCATCAGCCATGTAGCTAGTACACTGTGTATGGACATATTGGACACCTCTGCCATGTAGGTAGATCTCAGTATATGGACACATTGGACTCATCTACCATATATTTAGTATTCTCTATATGGAAATGTTGCAGAACTCTGCAATATAGTTAACTCTCTATATATGGACATGTTGGACTACTCTGTCATGTAGCTATCTCTCTGTATATGGACATGTTGGATTTATCAGATATGTAGCCAGCTCTCTCTGAAAAAACATGATGGACTCATCTGCCTTGTAGCTAGTCCTCTATATATACACATGTTGGACTCATCCTCCATGTAGCTAACTCTCAGTATATGGCAAGTAGGTCTCATTAGCCATGTAGCTAGTACACTGTATATAGACATATTGGACTACTTTGCCATGTACCTAGATCTCAGTATATGGACACGTTGGACTCATATGCCATGTAGCTAGTATTATTTATACAGAATTGTTGCACAACTCTGCAATATAGCTAAATCTCTGTATTGGAACATTTTGGACTCATCTGCCATGAAGCTAGATGTCTGTGCATGCATATGTTGGACTAATCTGACATACAGGAAGCTCTCGGTATATGAACATTTTGGACTTGTCTGTCTTGTAGTTAGCTTTCTATACATGGACATGTTGGACTCATCAGCCATGCAGCCAGTTCTCTCTGTATGAACATGTTGGACTCATCTGCCATTTAGCTAACTCTCAGCATATGGACATGTTGGACTCATCAGCCATGTAGCTAGTATTCTGTATATGGAAATGTTGGATGATTCTGCCATGTAGCTAGCTGCCAGTATATTGACACATTGAAATCATCTGCTATGTAGCTAACTCTTTGCATATGGACATTTTGGACTTGTCTGACATGTAGCTAGCTCTCTGTATATGGATATGTTTGACTCATGATCCATGTAGCCAACTCACTATGTATAAACACATTGGACTTATCTGCTTTGTAGCTAACTCTCAGTATATGAACACTTTGGGCTCATCTGCCATGTAGCTAGAACTCTATATATGGAAATGTTGCACTACTCTGCCATGTAGCAAGCTCTCAGTATATGGACATTTTGGACTCGTCTGCTATGTAGCTAGCTCTCTGTGCATGGCTATGTTGGACTGATCTGCCCTGTCGGTAGCTCTCTGTATATGAACATATTGGACTTGTCTACCATGTGGCTATCTCTCTGTATATGGACATGTTTGAATCATCAGCCATGTAGCCAGCTCTCTCTGTATGAACATGTTGGACTCACCTGCCATGTAGCTAGTACTCTGTATATGGACATGTCGGACTACTCTGCCATGTA
>NW_006408918.1:1579963-1587492 GCF_000296735.1 Chrysochloris asiatica
CTGCCATGTAGCTAGTACTCTGTATATGGACATGTCGGACTACTCTGCCATGTAGCTAGCTCTCAAAATATTGACACGTTGGACTCATCTGCCATGTACCTAGGACCCTGTATATGGAAATGCTGCACTACTCTGCCATGTAGCTACCTCTCTGCATATGGATAATTTGGACTCGTATACCATGTAGATAGCTCTCTGTGCATGGATATGTTGTATGGATCTGCCATGTAGGTAGCTTCCTGTATATGATCATATTGGCTTTGTATGCCATGTAGCTAGCTCTTTGCATATGGACATATTGGGCTCTTCAGCCATGTAGCCAGCTCTCTCTGTATGAACATGTTGGACTCATCTGCCTTGCAGCTAGTCATCTATATATGCACATGTTGTACTCATCTGCCATGTAGTTAACTCTCAGTATATGGATATGTTGGACCCATCTGCCATGTAGCTAGTACTCTTTATTTGATCATGTTGAATTCCTCTGCCATGTAGCTAGCTCTCTGTATAGGAACACATTGGACTCATCTGCCATTTAGCGAGAACTCTGTATATGGAAATTTGGAATACTCTATCTTGGAGCTAGCTCACTGTGTATGGACATTTTGGACTCTTCTTCCAATTAGCTAGCTCTCTGTATGGATATGCTGGATTGAACTGCCATGTGTGTAGCTCTCTGTAGATGGGCATAATGGACTTGTCTGCCATGTAACTAGATATATGTATATGGACATGTTGGACTCATCAGCCATGTTACCAGCTCTTTCTGTATGAACATGTTGGACTCATCTGACTTATAGTTAACTCTCAGTATATGAACATGTTGGACCCATCTGAGATGTAGTTAGTACTCTGTATTTGGACATGTTGGACTACTCTGTCATGTAGCTTGCTCTCTGTATAGGGTCACATTGGACTCATCTGCCATTTAATGAGAACTCTGTATATGGAAATGTTGCACTACTCTACCATGTAGCTAACTCTCTGAATATGAACATTTTGTAATCGTTTGCCAGGTAGCTAGCTTTCTTTTTATAGTTATGTTTGGCTGATCTGCCATGTAGTTTGCTTTCTGTATATGAACATATTAGAATTTTCTGTCTTGTAGCTAGATCTCTTTTTATGTATATGTTGGACTCATCAGCCCTGTAGCCAGCTCTCTCTGTATGAACATATTGAACTCATCTTCCTTGGAGCTAGTACTCTATATATACACATTTTGAACTCATCTGACATGTAGCTGACTCTCAGTATAAGAACATGTTGAACTCATCTGCCATGAAGTTAATACTCTGTATATGGACATTTTGGACTACTCTGCCTTGTAGCCAGCTCTCATTATATGGATATTTTGAACTCATCTGACATGCAGCTAGAATTCTGTATATGGAAATGTTGCACTAATCTGCCATGTAGCTAGCTCTCATTATATGGACAAGTTGGACTCATTATCCTTGTAGCTAGTACACTGTATATGGACATGTTGGACTACTCTGCTATGTAGTAGCTCTCCAGTATATGGACACATTTTATTCATCTGCCATGTAGCTAGAACTCTGTATATGGAAATTTTGCTCTACTCTGCCATGAAGCTAACTATGTATATATGGACACGTTGGACTCATCTGCCATGTAGCTTGAATTCTGTATATGGAAATGTTGCACTATTCTGCCATGTAGCTAGCTCTCTATATATGGACACTTTGGACTTGTCTGCCATGTAGCAAGCTACATAAAATGTGAGCATGCTACATGGCAGACAAGTCCAATATGTTCATATACAGAGATCTACCTACATGGCATATCAGTCCAACATATCCATAAACAGAGAGCTAGCGCCATGGCTTATGATTCTAAAATGTCCATATACAGACAGCTAGCTACTTGTCAGAGCAGTGCAACATTTCCATGTATAGAGTTCTAGCTGCATGTAAGATGAATCCAACATGTCCATATAATGAAAACTAGCTACATGGAAGAATAGTCCAAAATGTCCATATACAGAGTACTAGCTTCTTGGCAGATGAGTGCAACATGTCCATATACTGAGAGTTAGCTACATGGCATATGAGTCCAACGTGTTTATATTTACAGTAATAGCTACAAGGCAGATGAGTCCTATATGTTCATACAGAGTTCTAGCTACAAGGCAGATGAATCCAACTTGTCTACATACAGAGAGCTAACTACATGGCATATAAGTACAATATGATCATATACAGTGAGCTACCTACTTGGCAGATCAGTCCAACATATCCATGTAGAGAGAGCTAACTACATGGTAGACAAGTCCAAAATGTTCATATATAGAAAGCTAGCTACATGGCATGGTAGTGCAACATTCCCATATGCAAAGTTCTAGCTACAAGGCAGATGAGTCCAACTTGTGTACATACCGAAAGCTAGCTACATGTCAGAGTAGTGCATCATTTCTATATACAGAGTTGAAGCTACATGGCAGATGTGTCCAACATGTCCATATACTGAGAGTTAGCTACATGGCAGACTAGTCCAACATTTCCTTAAACAGGTTACTAGCCACATGGAAGATGAGTCCAGCATGTCCATATACTGAGCGCTATCTACATGGCACAGTAGTCCATCATGCCTATATACACAGTACTAGCTACATGTCAGATGAGTACAACATGTCAATGTATTGAGAGCGAGATACACTGCAAATCAGTCTAAAATGCCCAATTGCAGGGTACTAGCTACATGGCAGGAGTCCACAATGTCCATATTCTGAGACTAGCTACATGTCAGACAATTGCAAAATGTCCATATACAGAGAGCTGGCAACATGGCAGAGTAGTGCAAAATTTCCATATAAAGAGTTCAAGGTACATGGCAGATGAGTCCAAAGTGTTCATATAATGAGAGCTAGCTGCATGCCAGAGTAGTCCATTATGTCCATAATAAGAGTACTAAATACCTGGCTAATGAGTCCAGCATGTCCATATAGTGAGAGCTAGCTACATGGCACATGAGTCCAAATTCTCCATATACAGAGAGTTAGCTACATGGTAGGGAAGTGCAACATTTCCATATACAGATTTCTAGCTACAAGGCATATTAGTCCAACTTGTCTATATACAGAGAGCTAGCTATATGGCACAGTAGTGCAACATTTCCATATACAGAGTACTAGCTACATGGCAGATGTGTCCAAAGTGTCCATATATAGAGAGCTAGCTACATGTCAGAGTAGTGCATCAATTCCATATACAGTGTTCAAGCTACATGACAGATGAGTCCAAAGTGTTTATATACTGACAGCTAGCTACATGACAGACAAATCCAATATGTTCATATACAAAGAGCTACCTACTTGGTAGATCAGTCCAACATGTACATGTACAGAGAGCTAGCTACATGTCAGACGATTGCAAAATGTCCATATACAGAGAGCTTGCTACATGGCTGGGTAGTGCAACATTTCCATATACAGAGTTCTAGCTAAAAGGCAGATGAGTCCAACTTGTCCATATATTGTGAGCTAGCAACATGGCAGAGTAGTCCAACATGTCCATAAACAGGGTCCTAGCTACATGGCAGATGTGTTCAAGATGTCCATATACTGAGAATTAGCTACATGGCAGACAAGTCCAGTATGTTCATATACACAGAGCTACCTCCTTAGCAGATCCATCCAACATATCCATATACAGAGAGCCAGATACATGGCAACTGAGTCCAAAATATCCATATGCAGAGAGCTAGCTACATGGCAGGGTAGTGCAACATTTCCATATACAGATTTCTAGTTACAAGGTAGAGGATTCCAACTTGTCTACATACAGAGAGCTTGCTACATGTCAGGGTAGTGCAACATATCAATATAAAGAATTCTAACTACATGGCAGATGTGTCCAACATCTCCATGTACTGAGAGCTAGCTACATGGCAGATCATTCCAAAATATCCATGCACAGAGGGTTAGCTATATGTGATACGAGTCCACAATGTCCATGTACAGAGAGCGAGGTACACGGCAGGGTAATGCATCATTTTATATACAGAATTCAAGCTACATGGCAAATAAGTCCAATGTGTTCATATTTTGAGAGCTAGCTACATGGCAGGGTATTGCAACATTTCCATATACAGAGTTCTAGCTACAAGGCAGATGAGTCCAACTTATCTATCTATAGACAGCTAGGTACATGGCAGCGTAGTGCAATATTTCCACATATAGAGTTCTAGCCACAAGAACAGGTATGTAAAACGTGTCCATATACTGAAAGCTAGCTACACAGAAGACAAGTCCAATATGTTCGTATACAGAAAGCTAGCTAAATGGCAGGGTAGTAAAGCATTTCCAAATACAGAGTTCTAACTACATGGCATATATGTTCATCGTGTCCATTTACTGACAGCTTGCTACATGGTCGAGTAGTCCAATATGTCCACATTCAGGGTACTAGCTACATGGCGGATGTGTCCAACGTGTCCGTATACTGAGAGCCACCTACATGGCAGACATGTCCAATACGTTCATATACAGAGAAAGATCTACTTGGCAGATCAGTTCAACATATCCATATACAGAGAGCTAGCTACATGCTAGGGTAGTGTAACATTTCCATACACAGTGTTCTAGCTACACAGCAGATGAGTCCAGCTAGTCTATATACAGAGATCTAACTACATGGCAGAGTAGTGCAACACTTCCATATACAGTGTTCTAACTACATGACAAATGAGTCCAACATGTGTATATACTGAGAGCTAGGTATATGGCAGACAAGTCCAAGACGTTCATATAGAGAGAGCTACGTACTTGGAGGACAAGTCCAACATATCCATGTACGTAGAGGTAGCTACATGGCAGACGAATCCAAAATGTCCATATACAGAGAACTAGCTACATGGCAGGGTAATGCAATATTTCCATATACAGCGTTCCAGCTACATGGCAGAAATATCCAATGTGTTCATACACTGAGAGCTAACTACATGGCAGAACAGTCCAACATGTCCATATGGAGGGTACTAGCTACATGGCAGATGAGTCCAACATGTCCATATATTGAGAGCTAGCTACATGGCAGACAAGATAATGTGTTCATATACAGAGAGCTACCTACTTCACAGATCAGTCCAACATATTCATGTACAGATAGCAAGCTAAATGGCAGACGCATACAAAATGTCCATAAACAGAGACCTAGCTACATGGTGGGTTAGTGCAACATTTCCATATAGAGAGTTCTAGCTAACAGGCTGAAGAGTCCAACATGTCTATATACAGAGAGCTAGCTACATGGCAGAGTAGTGCAATATTCCCATATACAGAGTTCTAGGTACATGACAGATGTGTTCAAAGTGTCCATATACTGAGAGCTAGCTACATAGAAGAGTAGTCCAACATGTCCATATACATGGCAGAAGAGTCACACACGTCCATGTACTGAGAGCTAGCTACATGGCAGACATGTTCACTATGTTGATATACAGAGAGCTACCTACTTGGCAGATCATTTCAACATATCCATGTATAGAGAGCTAGCTATATGACAGATGAGTTCAAAATGTCCATGTATAGAGAGCTAGCTACATGGCCAGGTAGTGCAACGTTTCCATATACAGAGTTCTAGCTACATGGAAGATGTGTCCAAGGTGTCCATACACTGAAAGCTAGCTACATGGTCGTCTAGTGCAACAATTCCATATACAGAGTTCTAGCGACATGGCAGATGTGTCCAATGTGTCCAAATACTCACAACTACTTATATGGCAGACAAGTCCAGTATGTTCATATACAGAGAGCTACCTGCTTGGCAGATCAGTCCAACGTATCTATTTACAGAGAGGTAGATACATGACATACAAGTACAAAATGTCCATATGCAGAGAGCTAGCTTCATGGCAGGGTAGTGCAACATTTCCATGTACAGAGTTCTAGCTACAAGGCAGATGAATCCAACTTGTCTGTATCCAGATATCTAGATACATGGCAGGGTAGCGCAACATTTCCATATACAGAGTTCTAGGTACATGGCAGATGTATCCAACGTGTCCATACACTGATAGTCAGCTACATGGCAGAGCAGACCAATATGTGCATATACAGTTTACTAGCTACATGGCAGAGTAGTCAAACATGTCCACATACTGAGAGCTAGCTACATGTCAGGCAAGTCCAATATGTTCATATACAGACAGCTACCTACTTGGCAGATCAGTTCCACATATCCATGTACAGAGAGCTTGCTACCTGGCAGACGAGTCCAAACTGTCGTTATACAGAGAGCTCGCTACATGGCAGTGTAGTGCAACATTTCCTTATACAGAGTTCTAGCTACATGGCAGATAAGTCAAAGCTGTCCATATACTGAGAGCTACCTACATGGCAGACAAGTCCAGTATGTCCATATACATGCAGCTACCTTCTTGGCAGTTCAGTCCATGATAATCATGTATAGGGAGCTAGCTACATGGCATACGAGTCCAAAATGTCCATATGCAGAGAGCTAGCTTCATGGCAGGGTAGTGCAACATTTCCATATACAGAGTTCAAGCAACAAGTCAGATGAGTCCAAGTTGTCTATATACAGAGAGCTAGCTGCATGGTAGTGTAGTGCAACATTTCCATATACAGAGTCCAAGCTAAATGCAGATGTGTCCAACGTGTTCATATACTGAGAGTTACATACATGGCATACAAGTCCAATATGTTCATATGCATGCAGCTACCTTCTTGGCAGATCAGTCAAACATATCCATGTACAGGGAGCTAGCTATATGGCAGACGAGTCCAAAATGTCCATATGCAGACAGCTAGCTACATGGCAGAGTAGTGCAACATTTCTATATAGAGAGTTCTAGCTATAAGACAGATAAGTTCAAGTTGTCTATACACAGAGTGCTAGCTACATGGCAGAGTAATGCAAAGTTTCCATATACAGACTTCTAGCTACATGGCAGATGTGTCCAACGTGTCCATATACTGAGAGCGAGCAACATGGCAGAGTGCTCTAACATGTCCATATACATGGTACTAGCTACATGGCAGATGTGTCCAACGTGTCCACATACTGATAGCCAAGAACATGGCAGAAAAGTCCAATATGTTCATATACAGAGAGCTACCTACTTGACAGTTCAGTCCAACATACCCATGTATAGAAAGCTAGCTACATGGCAGAAAAGTCCAAAATGTACATATACAGAGAGCTAGTTACATGACAGGGTAGTGAAACATTTCCATAGACAGAGTTCTAGCTACAAGGCAATATGTTCATATACAAGTCCTATATGTTCATATACGTAGTGCCACCTACTTGGCAGATGAGTCCAACATATCCATGTACAGAGAGATAGTGTCATGGCAGATGAGTCCAAATTGTCCATTTACGGAGAGCCAGCTACATGGCAAAGTAGTCTAACATTTCCGTATACAGAATTCCAGCTACAAGGCAGATGAGTCCAACTTGTCTATATATTGTGAGCCAGCTACATGGCAGAGTAGTCCAACATGTACATATACTGAGAGCTAGCTACATGGCAGGCAAGTCCAATATGTT
>NW_006408918.1:1588307-1590791 GCF_000296735.1 Chrysochloris asiatica
GAGCTACCTACTTCGCAGACCAGTGTAACATATCTTTGTACAGAGAGCTAGCTACATGGTAGACGAGCCAAAATGTCCATATACAGAGAGCTAGCTACATGGCAGGTTAGTGCAACATTTCCATATACAGAGTTCTAGCTACATGGCAGCTGTGTCCAACGTTTCCATATACTGAGAGCTACCTACATCATAGACAAGTCTAATATGTTCATATAAATTCATCTTCATTCTTGGCAGATCAGTCCAACATATCCAGGTACAGGGATCTAGCTACATGGCAGACGAGTACAAAATGCCCATATGCAGAGAGCTTCCTACATGGCAGGGTAGTGCAACATTTCCATATACAGAGTTCTAGCTACAAGGCATATGTGTTCAATGTGTCCACATACTGAGAGCGAGCAACAAGGCAGAGTGCTCTAACATGTCCATATACAGGGTGCTAGCGACATGGCAGATGTGTCCAATGTGCCCACATACTGATAGCAGAGTACATGGCAGAGAAGTCCAATATGTTCATATACAGAGAGATACCTACTTGGAAGATCAGTCCAACATATCCATGTACAGAGAGCTAGCTACATGGCAGACAAGTACAAAATGTCCACATAAAGAGACCTAGCTAAATGGCAGGGTAGTTCAACATTTCCAAATACAGAGATCTACTTACAATGCAGATGAGTCCAACTTGTCTATATACAGAGAGCTATTGACATGGCAGATCACTGCAACATTTCCATATACAGAGTTCTAGGTTCATGGCATATGTGTTCTATATGTTCATATACTGAGAGCTAGCTACAAGGCAGAGTAGTCCAGCATGTCTATACACAGGGTACTAGCTTCATGGCAGATGAGTCCCAGATGCATATATACTGAGAGCCAGCTACGTGGGAGACAACTCTAGTATGTTCATATACAGAGAGCTACATCCTTGCCTGATCAGTCCAACATATCCATGTACAGAGGGCAACCTACATGGTAGAGCAGTGCAACATTTCCTCATTCAGAGGACAAGCTACATGGCAGAAAAGTCCAAAGTGTCCATACATTGAGAGCTACCTACATGGCAGACAAGTTCAATATATTCATATACAGAGAGCTACTTACTTGGAAGATCAGTCCAACATATCCATGTACAGAGAGCTAGCTACATGGCACACAAGTCCAAAATATTCATATACAGAGAACTAGCCATATGGCAGGGTAGTGCAACATTTCCATATATAGAGTTCTAGCTACAAGGTAGATGAGTCCAACTTGTCTATATACAGAGAACTAGGAACATGGCAGTATAGTGCAACATTTCCATATACAGGGTTCTAGCTACATGGCAGATGTGTCCAACGTGTCCATATACTGAGAGATACCTACATAGCAGACAAGTCCAATATGTTCACATACATGCAGCTAACTTCTTGGCAGATCAATCCAACATATCCATGTACAGGGAGCTAGCTACATGGCAGACGAGTCCAATATGTTCATATACAAAGAGATACCTCCTTGGCATATCATTCCAACATATCCATGTATAGAGAGGTAGCTACATGGCAGACGAGCCAACATGTCCATATACAGAGAGCTAGCTACATGGCAGGGTAGTGCAACATTTCCATATACAGAGTTCAAGCAACAAGTCATATGAGTCCAAGTTGTCTATATACAGAGAGCTAGATGCATGGCAGTGTAGTGCAACATTTCCATATACAGAGTCCTAGCTAAATGCAGATGTGTCCAACGTGTCCATATACTGAGAGCTACCTACATAGCAGACAAGTCCAATATGTTCACATACATGCAGCTAACTTCTTGGCAGATCAGTCCAACATATTCCTGTACAGGGAGCTAGCTACATGGCAGATGAGTCCAAAATGTCCATATGCAGAGAGCTGGCTCATTGTCAGGGTAGTGCAACATTTCCATATATAGAGTTCTTGCTATAAGCCAGGTAAGTTCAACTTGTCTATGTACAGAGAGCTAGCTACATGGTAGAGTAATGCAAAGTTTCCATATACAGACTTTGAGCTACATGGCAGATGTGTCCAACATATCCACATATTGATAGTCAAGTACATGGCAGACAAGTCCAATATGTTCATATAGAGAGAGCTACCAACTTGACAGTTCAGTCTAACGTATCCATATACAGAAAGCTCGCTACATGGCAGACAAGTCCAAAATGCACATACACAGAGAGCTAGCTACATGATAGGGTAATGCAACATTTCCATATACAGAGTTCTAGCTACAAGGCATATGAGTCCAAATTGTCTATATACAGAGAGCTACCTACATGGCAGAGTACTCGAACATGTCCATATTCAGAGTTCTAGATGTATTACAGAAGTGTCCAATGTGTCCATGTACAGAGAACTAGCTACATGGCATACATTTACAATATGTTCATATACAGGGAGCTATCTACTTGGCAGATCAGTCCAACATATCAATGTACAGAGAGCTAGCTACATGACAGATGAG
>NW_006408918.1:1591421-1593004 GCF_000296735.1 Chrysochloris asiatica
CATATACAGAGTTCTAGATACAAGGCAGATGAGTCCAACTTGTCTATATACTGAGATCTAGTTACATGGCAGAATACTCCAACATGTCCATAGTCAGAGTTCTAGCTCTATGGTAGATATTTCCAATGTGTCCATAAACAGAGAGCTAGCTACAAGGCAGAGAAGTCCAATATGTTCATATACATAGAGCTACGTATTTGGCAGATCAGTCCAACATATTCATGTACAGAGTTCTAGCTACATGGCAGACGAGTCCAAAATGTCCATATACAGAGAGGTAGCTACATGGCAGGGTAGTGCAACATTTCTATATACAGAGTTCTAGCTACCTGGAAGATGAGTCCATCTGGTCTATTTACAGAGAGCTAGTTACATGGCATCATAGTGCAACCTTTCCATATACAGAATTCTAGGTATATGGCAGATGTGTCCAACGTGTCCATATACTGAGAGCTAGCTACATGGCAGACAAGTATAATATGTTCATATACAGAGGGCTACCTACTTGGCAGAGTAGTGCAACACTTCCATGTACAGAGTTCTAGCTACATGGCAGTTATGTCCAACGTGTTCAGATACTGAGAGCTAGCTATATCACAGACAACTCCAATAAGTTCATATACAGATCAGTCCAACATATCCATGTACACAGAACTAACTACATGGCAGACGAGACCAATATGTCCATATACAGAGAGCTAGATACATGGCATAGTAGTGCATCATTTCCATATACAGAGTTCTAGCTACAAGTCAGAGGAGTCCAACTTTTCTATATACAGAGATCTAAGTACATGGCAGAGTAGTGCAACATTTCCATATACAGAGTTCTAGCAACATGGCAGATGTGTCCAACGTGTCCATATACTGAGGGCTAGCTACATTGCAGAGTAGTCTAACACGTCCATCTTCAGGGTACTAGCTACATGGCAGATGTGTCCAACCTGACCATATACTGAGAGCCACCTAGATGGCAGACAAGTCCAAAATGTTCATATACAGAGAACTACCTAATTGGCAGATCAGTCCAACATTTCCATGTACAAAGAGCTAGCTACATGGCAGGCGAGTCCAAAATGTCCATATGCAGAGAGCTAGCTACATGGCAGGGTAGTGCAACATTTCCATATAAAGAGTTCTAGCTACCTGGCAGATGAGTCCCACTGGACTATTTAGTGTCCAATGTGTCCATACCCTGAGAGATTCCTACAGATTATAGCAGTCCAACATGTTCATATACATGGTACTAGCTACCTGTTGGATGAGTCCAAAGTGTCCATATACTGAAAGCTACCTAAGTGGCTGATGAGTCCAACATATCCATAAACAGAGAGCTAGATACATGGCAGAATAGTCCAAAATGTCCATATACAGAGAGATAGCTACATGGTAGGGAAGTGCAGCATTTCCATAGACAGAATTCTAGCTACATGGCAGATGTGTCCAATGTAACTGTATACTGAGAGCTAATTACATGGCAGAGTAGTCCAACATGTCCATATACAGGGTACTAGCTACATGGCAGATGAGTCCAACATGTCCATATACTGAGAGCTAGCTACATGGCAGACAAGTCCAATATG
>NW_006408918.1:1597313-1600051 GCF_000296735.1 Chrysochloris asiatica
TTTTCATATACAGAGTTCTAGCTACATGGCAGCTCTGTCCAACATATCCATATACTGACAGCCACCTACATGGCAGACAAGTACAATATATTCATATACAGAGAGCTACCTACTGGCCGATCAGTCCAACATATCCATGTACAGAGAGCTAGCTACATGTCAGATGAGTTCAAAATGTCCATATACTAAGAGCTAGCTACATGGCAGATGAGTTCAAAATGTCCATATACTAAGGGCTAGCTATATGGCAGGGTAGTGCAACATTTCCATATACAGAGGTCTAGCTACAAGGAAGTTGTGTCCAGTGTGTCCACATTCTGAGAGCAAGTTACATGGCAGCGTAGTGCAATGTTTCCATATACAGAGTTCTAGCTACATGGCATATTCAGAGTACTAGCTACATGGCAGATGTGACCAACGTGTCCATATACTGAGAGCCACCTACATGGCAGAAAAGTTCAATATGTTCATATACAGAGAGCTACCTACTTGGCAGATCAGTCCAACATATCCATGTACAGAGAGCTATCTACATGACAGACGAGTCCAACATGTCCATATACTGAGAACTAGCTACATAGTAGAAAAGTCCAATATTTTAATAAACAGAGAGCTACCTACTTCACAGATCAGTGAAACATATCCACGTACAGAGAGCTAGCTACATGGTAGACGATTACAAAATGTCCATATACAGAGCTAGCTATATGGCAGGGTAGTGCAACATTGTCATATACAGTGTTCTAGCTACATGGCAGATGTGTACAAGGGTTACATATATTGAGAGCTACCTATATGATAGACAATTCCAATATATTCATGTACAGAGAGCTACCTACTTGGCAGATCAGTCCAACATATCTATGTACAGAGAGCTAGCTAAATGGCAGACAAGTCCAAAATGTCCATATACAGAGAGCCAGCTACATGGCAGGATAGTGCAACATTTCCATATACAGAGTTCTCGCTATAAGGCAGATGAGTCCAACTTGACTATATACAGAGAGCTAGCTACATGGCATCATAGTGCAACATTTGCATATACAGAGTTCTAGCTACATGGCAGATGTGTCCAATGTGTCCATATAATGAGAGCTAGCTACATGGCAGACAAATCCAATATGTTCATATACAGAGAGTACCTACTTGTCAGATCAGTCCAACATATCCATGTATAGAGAGCTAGGACATGGCAGACGAATCAAAATTGTCCCTATACAGAGAGCTTGCTACATGGCATGGTATTGCAACATTTCCATGTACAGAGTTCTAGCAACATGGCAGATGTGTCCAGCGTGTCCATATCATGAGAGCTAGATACATGGCAGACAAGTCCAATATGTTCATATAGAGAGAGCTACCTACTTGGCAGACCAGTCCAACATATCCATTTACAGAGAGCTAGATACATGGCATATGAGTCCAAAATGTCCATATACAGTGAGCTGGCTACATGTCAGAGTAGTGCAACATTTCCATATACAGAGTTCTAGCTACAAAGCAGATGAGTCCAACTTGTATATATACAGAGATCTAACTACATGGCAGTGTAGTGTAACATTCACAAATACAGAGTTCTAGCAACATGGCAGATGTGTCCTACGTGTCCATATACTGAGAGCTAGCTATATGGCAGTGTAGTCCAACATGTCCATATTCAGGGTACTAGCTACATGGCTGATGTGTCCAACGTGTCCATATACTGAGAGCCAACTTCATGGCAGACAAGTCCATAATGTACTATCTACATGGCACACGTGTCCAAAATGTCCATATGCAGAAAGCTAGGTACCTGGCAGGGTAGTGCAATATTTCCATACACAGAGTTCTAGCTACATGCAGATGAGTCCAACTTGTCTATATTCAGAAATCTAACTGCATGGCAGGGTCATGAAACATGTCCATATACAGAGTTTTAGCTACTTGGCAGATGTGTCCAACTTGTGCATATACAGAGAGCTAACTACACGGAAGATCAGTCCAACATATCCGTGCACAGAGAGCTACCTACATGTTAGCCGACTCCAAAATATCCATATGCAGAGAGCTAGCTACATTGCAGATTAGTGCATCTTTTCCATATACAGAGTTCAAATTTCATGACAGATGATTCCAACGTGTTCATATACTGAGAGCTAGCTATATGGCACACGAGTCCAATATGTTCATATAATGAGAGCCACCTATTTTTCAAATCGGTGTAACATATCCATGAACAAAAAGTGCACCATTTCCATATACAGTGTTCTAGCTACATGGCAGATGTGTCCAATGTGTCCATATACTGAGAGCTAACTTCATGGCAGACAAGTCCTATATACTCATATAGAGAGAGTGATCTACTTGGCAGATCAATCCAACATATCCATGTACGGAGAGCTAGCTACATGGCAGACGAATCCTCAATGTCCATATACAGTGAGCTAGCTACATGGCAGAATAGTGCAACATTTCCATATACAGAGTTCTAGCTGCATGGCAGATGTTTCCAACATTTCCATACACTGAGAGCTAGCTACATGGCAGAGTAGTCCAACGTGTCCATATACAGGGTACTAGCTACATGGCAGATGAGTCCCACATGTCCATATACTGAGAGCTGGCTACAGGACAGACAAGTCCAAAATGTTCATATACAGAGAGTGAGCTACCTACTTGGCAGATCAGTCCAACATATCCATGTACAGAGAGCTAACTACATGGCAAACAAGTACAAAATGCCCATATACAGAGAGCTA
>NW_006408918.1:1600151-1601436 GCF_000296735.1 Chrysochloris asiatica
GCTACATGGCACATGTGTCCAACGTGTCCATATACTGAGAGCTAGCTACATGGCAGACAAGTCCAATATGTTCATATACAGAGAGCTAACCACTTTGCAGGATGTCGGAAACAAGCTCGGACACTCTTATTTGGGGGTCCTAGAAGGAGGTATGACGTCTGCGAATAATGAAGCGCACAGGATCGATGGGTCTTGTTAAATGGTGAATCTCTGTTTATTTCAAATTCTCAAACAACTTTTATACTACTCAATCTATTAATCATTCTTTTCAAAGTAGTGGTCTAAATCATACATATTAATCATTTCAATATAGAGCATCAAGAAAATAAAAATTTCCCTTGTTCCCCTTTACATAATAGGACAATATATCTGTTTTCTGTAACGAAGCCTTATTGCTCTAAAAACATCACTTTAACCTTAAAACACAACTCCAAATCTCAACTCCTATTTCTACCTTCACCTATTATTTTCTATAGATTCATTAATCACAACATGTACCTAGACATTATTTGCTATGGTAACTGACAACACAATTGTTTCTCATGATTGATTAAACAAGAAAAACAAGAAATATAAAAAATTTTGTAACCAAGAAGAAACAGAACAACTTCTTTAATAATTTCTTTATACAAAACATCTAGTTAAATTTTTGCCTATCATTTAATACTATTCTTTTAGCCCACAATTGCATGCCTGCCAATTTTTCTAAAGG
Source organism: Chrysochloris asiatica (assembly GCF_000296735.1). Lineage (NCBI taxonomy): Eukaryota > Metazoa > Chordata > Mammalia > Afrosoricida > Chrysochloridae > Chrysochloris > Chrysochloris asiatica. The sequence goes on from NW_006408918.1 coordinate 1,600,864, forward strand.
TCTTAATGCCCCTGACCAAAACTACACAGAATGTTGAATGTAATCTTAAACTTGAGCTGGCAAAAACTTTAGCTGGTTTTTCCTAGTGGTGAAACTTATTGTTAGTGTGAGAAGCATTCTTTAGGGCTATGCATGATTGAATATGGTGTGAATGTACAAGTTTCAGATCTCTAATATAGTTCTTACTAAGATTCTACTGAAAACTTTTATTTTAAAATCAAGAAAATTAAAAATAAGCTGATTAAAACAAAGAGACAGAGACAGCAGAGTCTCCACATGAGATCCCTCCTGGGGCATTGTGTTACAAAGGGGGGACCCATTGTGGCCCTGCTTGTTTAGGCTCCTTCGCCACTCTGCCCCTTGGTGTCATGGCTTCTGCCATTTCCCTCTCCTTTATTTTTTAAATAAAACATGTGCTAGATTATGGTCTCAACTTTATACTGCCAGTGTTTTAACTGCTTTAAAATGTCTGATTGTTAAACTATTAAAAAATCAAAAATATGTATATTTTTAAAATCAGAATAATAAGTATGATACTGATTACTTATAATATTGATTCTTATTAAAATGAAA
>NW_006408918.1:1601536-1614105 GCF_000296735.1 Chrysochloris asiatica
ATAAGTATGATACTGATTACTTATAATATTGATTCTTATTAAAATGAAAGAATTAAAAAATAAACTACAAAGCCAGCAAAATACCCCCTCGCCCCCCCCCACCCGCACAAAATTTCCCTGTGAGGCATTGCCAAATCAATGAGACACCCATTGCTGCTTTACAATCCAATGGGCTTTCTTCATGCATAGGGTCTCCTGCTGCTCTGTTCCTTTATGTCATGGTGTCCTCCATTTCTTTCTCTTTTGTTTTTTAAATGAAGTGTTCGAACTTCTCATTGAACAGCTGTAATGGTCAATGTTAGACATGACTGGAAGGCAAAAAATTAATATTACTATAAGTCCAAAAATAATAGATACATTAATTATCAATGTCCAAAAAGAATGAGTTGAAACAGTGTTCCTAATAGAGTTGACTAAATATTTAGCCACCTGTTCTAAGGAGGTGGATTGTAAGTGTGCCTTACTAATAGACTTAATTTGTGAATGTAAAGCTTGCATATTGAATGAAACGTCTGAGTTGTTCCAAATGCCTTTAAGATGAGCCTGAATTTGAGGCCAGGTAATGTCTGTGCCATTGTAGGGCAGAGGTTTTACACATATCCACTTGTAATTATGATGACATTCCGTAGTCATCCTAGTTTTAATATTTTCTATTTGTGTCTCCATGTAGAGAACAGCTTCTTCTAGAATGTTAATCCTGTTTACTAATCCTTTATCTATATGTTCTTGAGCAGCTAATGCTAGAGAGATATTTTTAGACAAATCATTTACATGTTCAGCAATATGAACTTGCTGGACTAGAGCTATGGCTGATGCTGCAATAGAACTTATGATAGAGATGAATGCTGCAATTCCTAAAACAAGGACAACAACAAATCGCTTAGATCTGTCTAAGGATGAGGATACTTTTTCTAAAGTAAACAAAGCAGGATCAGTATACCAAGGCTCAGATAAATGCACAGGCAACATGATAAAGGGCGGACACCTGATTATTACAAAGGTGTTAGGAGGAAAAGAAGCATTAATGCAATTTGTAATATAACAATGTTTGCAATAAATTTTGTACACAGAGCCAATATGAGTCAACTTCAAATTGTTGGGATTATTAGGATACAGAATAGCAAAAGGAGTTACGACACAAGCTGTCACTTTATAAGGGATTATAGTTGATATTGTAGGCCAGATCAAATATATGGTATTAAGGGCCACAAAAAGCCTATATAAGTCAGTTTGTATTATTATAGAAGAAGAAGGGGTAACAATAAAATGTGGCATAATCCAACCATGAGGGAGCCAACCTCTTGCACCTTTAAATGTAGTTATACTATAATCAGGTAAACTATAATCACTATAGTCAATACCATAATATGACACTGACCAGTCATAAATTAGACTAGAAGAATTATAGCGAGAGTAGATAAGTCCTTTTTTTAACGAAACCACATGGAATCCATTTAGGGAGTCCTGAACGAGGATTGTTAAGAGCCTGGTAATGACTGTAATTTTTTGCATAACAATCTGGAATAACCGCAGGGGGAGTCATATGATGGATTGATAACTGAGAAGGGGAAATAGTATTGGAAAGGGATAAGAAAGAAATAGTCCAGTATTTCTGGGGTGCTGTAGTTGGTCCACCAGCAAATGCTGTACTATAATTGTAAAAAATACAACCTGAAGGTAAATGAAGAAAGTGGGTTGAAAAACAAATAGGAAGATCATCTACATGTCCAGAGTAATTTAGAGGAGAGGAGGTTTTTGGTAAAACAAAAGAATAGTAGTATCCCCCCAAAAGTTAAGGCTTGTTGGAAACTACTTTAACATTTTCAGAATTCCAACTGGCAGGATGAAACAATGGGGGATCAGGTACATATGCCCAATAGGGTGAAGAATCTGCTACGGTGGCAGGAAATGTGAAACAAAACAATACCTGAAGAGTAATCACAACAATTATAGCAAGGAAAAGATTTTCAGGAGTAACAGGATTTCTCTGGGACTGTAAGATCTGTTCAGATTTGGTGGTCAAACACTTCAGTTGGCCCCAAGTGGGTGGAGGACAGCTCCGGGTGGAAGCGGCATAACGCTAAAATCTATGCGAAGTCGAAGAAAGCCGCAATGCAGCAAACATGAAGGGAAGAAACTCAGCTAAGGATTCAGCATTTACTCCTTCATGATTGGATGTTGGTGGTGAAGATCTAGTAGCAGCCATCACTTCCTCAGGATTAGATGCCAGTGGTGAAGAATCAGCAACTGCATGAAGCTGTGGAGGAAGTATAGCTGGCTCTTGACGTCATCAAGAGGCAAACTGTGGAGGAAACATACGTGGCCTTCGACGTCATCGTGAGGGTGGAGGAAGACTGGGAACTTGTCTATTGAGGTGGTCGGTCATAATGTAGGAATGAGTCGATCAGGGATCCACAAAGGTGCCTCAGTGCTCTGGGGGAATACACAAGCATATCTTCTTCCAGAAGTTAATAATATACCGGGTCCTTTCCATTGTCCTGACAACAAGTCTTTCCACTTAACTAATGGTTTAGGCACTACTGTAGTTTAAGTATGCCTAAGAAAATTTGATTCTTCTTTATCATTCACATTAATATGGTTAATAACAAATAAAGCATGCTGTAAAACATGATGGGGAGACGCTTGTTTAAATTCTCCCTCCACTAATTTTTTAACCTGTGCTTTTAAAATTTGATGAGAACATCCCACAAATGCCTTCCCCTGTGGGTTTTATGGGATACCAGTGGAATGTGAAATACAAAATGTTTAACAAAAACTCTTAAATGATTTAGAGGTATAAGCAGGAGCATTGTCCATTTTAAGGGCAGTTGGTTTGCCTAGTACAGCAAAACATGGAAACAAATGTTGTACTACATCTTTATAGACTTCTCCTCCGCGAGCGGATGCCCACAGAGCATGAGAATACATGTCTACACACATATGTACAAATGCTAACTTACCAAAAGATGGGATGTGAGTTACATCCATTTGCCACAAATGATTGGGTGACAAATCTCGAGGATTAACCCCCATAGGAAGACTTGAGTGGGTAGTTGGACAAACTGTACAACTTTTAACAATATTATGAGCCACCACGTGAGGAATTTGAAATTGAAAGTGAAGTTCTGAAGCGTTTTGATGATGCAACTCATGGCTTGCTTTAGCTTCTTGAACTGGAGCTACTACAACATTCTTGGTTAAAGAATCTGATTTCCCATTACCCTCATGAATGCCTCCTGGCAAATTAGGGTGAGCTCTTACGTGCCCTACAAAAAACAAAAGGAAAGTTCTTTTTATTATTAGCAGTTGCAGTTTTTGCAGCAATACTTGCACAGTAGATTTTACTGAAACAAGAGTGTTGTTTCAATATGAGGAAAAAGGTTAGAAATATATAATGAGCCTGTAAAGAGATTAAATGAAGTTTGTGAAAGTTTCTTAAACACAGAAATGACAGCCACGAGCCCCACCTTCTGGGCAGAAGTTTCAGCGGTTTGTAACACATATGATTCATCATTAATAACTGCAGCAGCTATACCATTAGAAGATCCATCAGTAAAAGCTAAGGCAGCTGGAGGAGGAACAGGATTAGTTAGAGATCTCTTTGGAAAAATTTACTTCATGAAGTTTTATAAATTGTAACAAAGGATGGCTTGCTAAATGATGTAGAAAGGTTCCTAGAAAACCTAGGATTGCAAATTGCCAATCCTCAGCCTCCATAAGTAATTGAGTTATTTGTTCAGCTTTATAAGGAAGAATAATATTATAGACATCTCTTCCAAAAAATCTCTACTTCTATATCATCCCTTTTGTATTAGAGAAGCAACAAGTGAAGGATAAGAAACAACAATCTTTTTAAATGTAGCAGGGAGGTGTAACCATTCTAATACTCCATTCTGCCATATACATCCTGTAGGTGTGTGAGGTGTAGGGAGAATTATGAGCTACCACTGCAAAGTATAATATACACGTTGGATTTTCTGTTGCTGGATTCCTTCCTGTACAAGATTCAAGGCTTCTTTTGCTCCTTTAGTTAGTTGTCGTGGAGATTTAGGATTAGAATCTCCTTTTAGAATATCAAACAAAGGTTTGAGCTCTGTTGTAGTAAGTTTTAAATATGGCCTAATCCAATTAATATTGCCTAATAGTTTTTGAAAATCATTCGAGGTATTTAGTTTATCTATTCTGAGCTGATATGGTGCAGAACATATATAATCAGTATGAATCACTAAATAGGAAAATGGAGGTTGTACCTGAATTTTATCTGGTGCCACTTTTAAGCCGTATTTATCTAATGCTTCCATTATTATGAGAAATTAGGATGTCCTCCATATAATGGATTAAATACACATCAGGGTAAACGTCATGTACATGCTGTAAGGCAGCATCTATGAAATTTTGACACAAGGTTGGCGAATTTTTCATAGCTTAAGGAAGAACGCGCCAACAGAATCTATGATGAGGCTGCTTTAAATTTATAGAAGGTAAGCTAAAGGCAAATCTTTTACAATTCTCAGGATGCAGAGGAATAGTAAAGAAGCAATCTTGCAAATCAATAACAATTATATTATCATTCTTAGGAATAACTGATGGTGAGGGTAATCCAGGTTGGAGCACTCCCATATCTTCCATAGTTGCATTAATTTTTCTCAAATCCTGTAAAAGACGCCATTTTCCAGATTTCTTTTTTAAAACAAAAATAGGAGTATCCCAAGGGCTATTTGAAGGCTCTATATGCTCTTGTTGTAATTGTTCTTCTACTAACTGTGTAGCTGCTTGAATTTTTTTCACTAGTTAAGGGGCACTGCTAAACCCAGACTGGGGAGTCAGAAATCCATGTTATAGGATCAGCTGTAAGCTGACCAGTGGCCCTCACTAAAAGTCCTGATATCCTAGTCCATGCCGATCTCCTTTTATAGTGACTGCAGAAATAGATTGAGTAATACCTTGCAACTTTTCCCTAAGCCATTATCTGGATGGAAACCCATACTTAACATTTGGGAAGAGACCATACAATTAGGGCTAACTAGCAAAACCCCCATCTGTTCTAAAACATACCTCCCCCATAAGGTAATAGGAAGGGAGGGCACTATAAATGGACAAAAAGGGCCGGAAGCTTCTTCATCCTCCCAAGTGAGTATTTGGGAACTCATGGCTACTCCTGAAACTTGTCCCAATCCTTTTAAAACTGATGATGATGTTTTTGTTGGCCAATTAGAAGGCCAGTCTTTGCCTGCTATACAAGAAATATCTGCCCCAGTATCAATCAATGCCTCTATTTTCTTTCCTTGAATAAATAAGGTTTTCATAGGTCAGGTCTCTTTCACTGACTGAACCCAGAAAGCCATATCACTTGACCCAAAACCTTTATTTCCCCTGGTTGTTTGAGATATTTCTCCTCCTGTAGAAAGGAAAGGCATAACTATTAGCTGAGCAATACACTGGCCAGGCTTTATTTGAATAGTTTTCAAAGGAGGTTGTATCATATTTGAATTTCTCCTGTAAAATCTGAGTCAACTATTCCTGGTATTACTTGAATTCCCTTTAAGGAAGAAGAACTATGTCCTATAATTAATACAAAATATTCTGAGGGGATAGATCCAAAATCCCTGTGGGTATACATGCAACCGGTGAGTCAGGAGTTAATATTGCATTGGAGGTGGAACTGAGGTCAAGTCCTGAGCTCCCGGGAGTGGCTTTTTGTAGTTCTTGGGAAAATTTGTGTTTAGAAATTGATTGTGAACAGGCATCCCTGTTACTTGAGGGGCCTGGGACTGGTCCCACACCCAGTTTCCCTGGTGAATTCTTGTTGGAGGGATTGCAGTTCCATCGATATGATGATGAGAATGACAATCACGAGCCCAATGAAACCCCTTTTGACATTTAGGGCACAATGTACGACACAATGTACATAACAGACAATTCCAATATGTTCATATATAGAGAGCTACCTACTTGGCAGATCAGTCCAACATATCCATGTTCAGAGAGAGACCTACATGGCAAAAGATTCCAAAATGTCCATATAAAGAGAGCTAGCTACATGACAGAGTAGTGCAACATTTCCATATACAGAGTTCTAGGTTCATGGCAGATATGTTCAACGTGTCCATACACTGAGAGCTAGCTACATGGCAGAGCAATCCAACATGTCCATATACATGGTACTAGCTCTATGGCAGATGAGTCCAATGTATCCATATATTAAGAGCTGGCTACGTGGCAGACAAGTCCAATATGTTTATATACAGAGAGCTACCTATTTCACAGATCAGTGTATCATACCCATGTTGAGAGAGACAGCATCAAGTCACACGTGTCAAAAATGTCAATATACAGAGAGCTATCCACATGTCAGGATAGTGCAACATTTCCATATAATGAGTTCTAACTACAAGGCAGATAAGTCCAACTTTTCTAAATATAGAGACCTAACTACATGGCTAGATAGTGCAACATTTCCATATGCAACATTCTAGCTACATAGCAGTAGTGTTCATGGTGTCCATGTACTGAGAGCTAGAAACATGGCAGAGTAGTCCAGCATATCCATATTCAGGGTACTAGTTACGTTGCAGATGTGTCCAACTTCACCAAATACTGAGACCCACCTACATGGCACACAAGTCCAATATGTTCATATACAGAGAACTACCTACTTGGCAGTTCAGTGCAACATATCCATGTACAAAGAGCTAGCTACATGGCAGATGAGTCCAAAATGTTCACATACATAGAGCAAGCTAAATGTCAGGGTAGTGCAACATTTGTGTATACTGAATTCTTACTACATGGCAGATGTGTACAAAGGTGTTCATATACTGAGATCTACCTACATGACAGACAATTCCAATATGTTAATATACAGAGAGCTACATACTTGTCACATGAGTCCAACAAATCCATGTACAGAAAGCTAGCTACATGGCAGACGAGTCCAAAATGTCTATATACAGAGAGCTAGCCACATGACAGTATAGTGCAACATTTCCATATATAGTGTTTTTGCTACAAGGCAGATGAGTCAAACTTGTCTGTATACAGAGACTTACCTACATGGCAGAGTCGTGCAACATTTCCATATACAGAATTCTAGCTACATGGCAGATGTGTCCAATGTGTCCATATTCAGGGTAGTAGGTATATAGCAGATGAGTCCGACGTGTCCATATACTGAGATCTTGTTACATGGCAGACAATTCCAATATGTTTCTATATTGAGAGCTACCTACTTGGAAGATCGGTCAAACATATCCATGTACAGAGAGCTATCTACATGGCAGAAGAGTCAAAAATGTCCATATGCAAAGAACTAGCTACATGGTAAGGTAGGGCATCATTTCCATATACAGAGTTCTAGCTACAAGGCAGATCAGTCCAAATTGTCTATATACAGAGAGCTAGTTACATGGCAGAATATTCCAAAATGTCCATATTCAGAGTTCTAGCTATATGGCAGATGTGTACAATGTTAACATATACTGAGAGCTAGCTACATGGCAGACAAGTCCAATATGTTCATATACTGAGAGCTACCTACTTGGCAGATCAATCCAACATATCTATATACAAAGAGCCAGCTACATATTAGACGAGTCCAAAATTTCCATATATAGAGAGCTAGCTACATGGCAGGCTAATGGAACATTTCCATATACAGAGTTTCAGTTACAAGGCAGATGACTGCAAATTGTCTATATACAGAAAGCTAACTACATGGCAGGGTAGTGCACCATTTCCATATACAGTGTTCTACATACATAACACATTTGTCCAACATATCCATATACAGAGAGCTAGGTACAAGGCAGGAAAGTGCAGTATGTTCATAAACAGATAGCTACCTACTTGGCAGATCAGTCTAACATATCCATGTACAGAGAGCATGCTACATGACAGTGAATTCAAAATCTCCATATAAACAAAGCTAGCTACATGGCATGGTAGTGCAACATTTCCATATACAGAGAGAGTTCTTCCTACAAGGCACATGAGTCCAACTTGTCTATATACAGACAGCTAGCTACATGGCAGGGTAGTGCAGCATTTCTATATACAGAGTTCTAGCTACAAGCCAGATGAGTCCTACTTGTCTATATACAGTGAGTAAGCTATATGGCAGAGTAGTGTAACTTTTCCATATACAGAGTATTAGCTACATGGCAGATATGGTCAACATGTCCATATAGTGAGAGCTACCTACATGGCAGAGCAGTCCAAAATGTCCACATACAGGCTACTAGCTTCATAGCAGATGAGTCCAACATGTCCATGTACTGAGAGCTAGCTACATGGCAGACAAGTCCAATATGTTCTTATACAGAGAGCTAACTACTTGGCATATCAGTCAAACTTATCATTGTAGAGAGAGCTAGCAACATGGCAGGTGAGTACAAAATGTACATATAGAGAGCTAGCTTCATGGCAGACAAGCCCAATATGCTCATATACAGAGAGTTACCTACTTATCAGTCCAACATATCCATGTAAAAAGAGCTAGCTACATGGCAGAGTAGTGCAACATTTGCATATACTGAGTTCTAAGTACAAGGAAGATGAGCCCAACTTGTCTATATACAGAGAGCTAGCTACATGACAGGGTAGTGTAACATTTCCATATACAGAGTTCTAGCTACAAGTCCGATGAGTCCAACTTGTCCACAAACTGAGAGCTACCTACATGGTAGAGTAGTCCAACATGTCTATATACAGAGGGCTAGCTACAAGGCAGGTGAGTCCAACATGTCTATATACAGAGTGCTAGCTGCCTGGCAGAGTAGTCCAACATGTCCATATAAAGAGTACCAGCTATATGGCAGATGTGTCCAAAATGTCCATATACTGAGTGCTAGTACATATCAGACAATCCCAATATGTTCATATACAGAAAGCTACCTATGTGACAGATCAGTACAACATATCAATGTACAGAGAGTTAGCTACATGGCAGACGAGTCCAAAATGTCCATATACAAAGAGCTAGCTACATAGCAGAGTACTGTAACATTTTCATATGCAGAATTATAGCTACATGGCAGATGTGTCCTACTTGTGCATATACTGAGAGATAGCTACATGGCAGTGTAGTCCAACATATCCATATAAAGAGTACTTGCTACTTGGCTAGTGAGTCCAACATGTCCATATACTGAGAGCTAGCTATGTGGCAATGTAGCCCAACATGTCCATATAAGAGTACTTACTACTTGGCTAATGAGTCCAACATGTCCGTATACTGATAGCTGGCTACATGACAGACAAGCCCAATATGTTCATACACAGAGAGCTAACTACATGGCGGGGTAGTGCAACATCTCCATATACAGAATTCGAGCTATATGGCAGATGTTTCCAACGTGTCCATATACTGAGAGCTAACTACATGACAGATCAGTGCAAAACATTCATGCGCAGAGAGCTAGGTACATGTCAGTCAAGTCCAAAATTTCCATATACAAAGAGTTAGCTTCATGGCAGAGTAGTGCATCTTTTTCAAATACAGAGTTCAAGCTACATGGCAGATGAGCCCAAAGTGTTCATCTACTGAGAGCTAGGTACATGGATGAGTAGTCCAACATGTCCATATACATGTTACTAGCTACCTGGCTAATGAGTCCAATATGTCTATAACTGAGGACTAGCTTCATGGCAGACAAGTTCAGTATGTTAATATACAGAGAGTTCCCTAGTTGGAATATCAGTCCAATATATAGATGTAAGAAAGAGCTAACTACATGTCAGACGAGTCCAAAATGTCCATATACAGAGAGCTAGCTTCATGGCAGGGTAGTGCAATATTTCCATATACAGAGTTCTAGCTACATTTCAGATTAGTCTAACATGTCCATATACTGAGAGCTAGCTACATAGCAGACAAGTCCAGTATGTTTACATATAGAGAGCTACCTACTTGGCATATCGGTCAAACTTATCCATGTAGAAAGAGCTATCTACATGGCAGACGAGTCCAACATGTCCATATAAAGTGCTACTTGGCTAGTGAATTCAACATGTCCATATAATGAGAGTTAGCTACATGGCAATGTAGTCCAACATGTCCATATAAAGAGTACTTGCAACCTGGCTAATGATTCCAACATTTCCATTTACTGAGAGCTAGCTAAATGACAGACAAGTCCAATATGTTCATACATAGAGAGCTAACTACATGGTGGGGTAGTGCAACATTTCCATATACAGAGTTCTAGCTACATGGCAGATGTGTACAACGTGTCCATATATTGTGAGCTACTTACATGGCAGATGACTTCAAAATATACATGCACAGGAGCTAGCTACATGGCATACGAGTCTAAAAAATGTCCTTATACAGAGAGCTAGCTACATGGCAGAGTAGTGCATCATTCCATATACACAGTTCAAGCTATATCGAAGAAGAGTCCAAAGTGTTCATAAACTGAGAGCTAGGTACATGGATGAGTAGTCCAACATGTCTATATATATGCTACTAGCTACCTGGCTAATGAGTCCAACATGTCCATATACTGAGAACTATATAAATGGCAGACAAATCCAGTATGTTCATATACAGAGAGATACCTACTTGACATATCAGTCCAAAAATATCTATGTACAGTAAGCTAGCTACATGGCAGAGGAGTAGAAAATGTCCATATACAGAGAACTAGCTACATATCAGACAAGTCCAAAATTTCCATATACAGAGAGCTACCTACATGGCAGAATAGTGCATCATTTCCATATACAAAATTCAACCTACATGGCAGTTGAGTGCAACTTGTCCATGTACTGAGAGCTTGATACATGGCAGAGTAGTCCAATATGTACATATACAGCGTACCAACTACAAAGCAGATGAATCCAACATGTCCATATACTGAGAGCTAGGTCCTTGGCATGTCAGTGCAACATTACCATATACATGGTTCTAACTACAAGGTTGATGAGTCCAACTTGTCCATATACTGAGAGCTATCTACAAGACAGATGAGTCCAACATGTCAATATACACAGAGCTAGGTACATGGCACGTTAGTGCAATATTTTCATATACAGAGTTTTAGCTACAAGGAAGATGAGTCAAATTGGTCTATATACAGAGAGCTCGCTACATAGTAGGGTAGTGCGACATTTCCATATACAGATTTCTAACTACAAGGCAAATGAGTTCAACTTGTCCGTAAACTGAGAGCTAGATACATGGCAGAGTAGTCCAATATGTCCATATACAGGGTACTAGCTACATGGCAGATGAGTCCAACATGTCCATATACTGAGAGCTAGCTACATGACAGACAAGTCCACTATGTTCATATACAGAGCGCTGCCTACTTGGCAGGACAGTCCAATGTATCCATGAACAGAGAGCTGGGTTCAAATCAGACGAATCCACAATGTCCATATACAGACACTTAGGTACAGGCAGGGTAGTGCACCATTTCCATATAAAGAGTTCTAGGTACAAGGCAGATAAGTGCATCTTGTCTATATAAAGAGAGCTACACACATGGCAGATCAGTCCAACATATCCATGTACAGAGAACTAGCTACATGGCAGACAAGTACAATATGTTCATATACTGAGAGCTACGTACTTGGAGGATCAGTACAACATATCCATGTACAGAGAGCAAGCTACATGGCAGACAAGTCCAAAATGTCCATTTACAGAGAACTAGCGACATGGCAGGGTAGTGGGACATTTCCATATTCAGAGTTCTAGCTACAAGGCAGATGACTAAAAAATGTCCATATACAGAGAGATAGCTACATGTCAGGGAAGTGCAACATTTCCATATACAGAGTTCTAGCTACATGGCAGAAATGTCCAATGTGTCCATACACTGAGAGCTAGCTGCATGGCAGAGCAGTCCAACATGTCCATATACAGGGTACTAGTTACATGGCAGAGGAGTACAATATGTCCATATACTGAGAGCTAGCTACATGGAAGGCAAGTCCAATATGTTCATATACAGTGAGGTACCTACTTGGCAGATCAGTTCATCATATCCATGTACAGAGAGCTTGCTACCTGGCAGATGATTCCAAATTGTCCATATACAAAGAGCTTGCTACATGGCAGGCTACATGGCAGACGAGTCCAAAATGTAAATATGCAAAGAGCTAACTACATGGCAGGGTAGTGCAACATTTCCATATACAGAGTTTTAGCAACAAGGCAGATGAGTCCAAGTTGTCTATATAGAGAGAGCTTACTACATGACAGTGTAGTGCAACATTTCCATATACAGAGTCCTAGCTAAATGCAGATGTGTCCAACGTGTCCATATACGGAGAACCAGCTACATGGCCGACAAGTCCGATATGTTCATATAAATAGAGGTACCTACTTGGCAGATCCGTCCAATATATCCATGGACAGAGAGCTAGCTACATGGCAGACGAATATAAAATGTCCATATACATAGAGCTAGCTACATGTCAGTGTAGAACAACATTTCCATAAGCAGAGTTCTAGCTACATGGCAGATGTGTCCAACATATCCATATACTGAATTCTGCCTACATGGCAGACAATTCCAGTATGTTCATATACAGGGAGCCAATTACTTGGCAGATCACTTCAA
>NW_006408918.1:1614335-1616604 GCF_000296735.1 Chrysochloris asiatica
TCCATATACTGAGAACTAGGTATATGGCAGACAAGTCCAATATGTTCATATACAGAGAGTTACATACTTGGAGGATAAGTCCAACATATCCACATACGTAGAGCTTACTACATGGTGTACGAGTCCAAAATGTCTATGTACAGAGAGGTAGCTACATGGCAGGGTAGTGCAACATTTACATATACAGTGTTCTAGCTACATGGCAGATGTGTCCAAGGAGTCTATATATTGAGAGCTACCTACATGGCAGACAAGTCCATTATGTTCATATACAGAGAGCTACCTACTTGGCAGATCAGTACAACAAATTCATGTACAGAGAGCTAGCTAAATGGCAGACGAATCCAACAAGTCTAAATTCAGGGAACTAGCTACATGGCAGATGTGTCCAACGTGTCCATATACTGAGAGCCATCTACATGGCAGACAAGTCCGATATGTTCATATACAGAGAGATACGTACTTGGAAGATCATTCCATCATATCCATGTACAGAGAGCTAGCTACATGGCAGGGTAGTTCAACATTTCCAAATACAGAGATCTAGCTATAATGCAGATGAGTCCAACTGGTCTATATACACAAAGCTAGTGACATGGCAGAGCAGTGCAACATTTCCATAAACAGAATTCTAGGTACATGGCAGATGTGTCCTATGGGTCCATATACCAGGAGCTAGCTACAAGGCAGAGTTGTGCAACATGTCCATATACAGGGTACTAGCTACATGGCAGATGAGTCCAAGATTTCCATATACTGAGAGCCAAATACATGGCAGACAACTCTAGTATGTTCATACACAGCGAGCTACTTATTTGCCAGACAGGCCAACAAATCCATGTACAGAGAGCAGCCTTCATGGCATAGTAGTGAATCATTTCCCTATAGTGTTCAAGCTATGTGGCAGAAGAGTCCAAAGTGTCCATATATTGAGAGCTACCTACATGACTGACAAGTTTAATGTGTTCATATACAGAAAGCTACTTTCTTGGAAGATCAGTCCAACATGTCCATGTACAGAGAGCTAGCTACATGGAAAACAAGTCCAAAATATTCATATACAGAGAACTAGCCACATGGAAGGGTAGTGGAACATTTCCATATACAGAGTTCTAGCTACAAGGCAGTTGAGTCCAACTTGTCTATTTCAAGATACCTAGGTACATGGCAGAGTAGTGTAACATTTCCATATACAGGGTTCTAGATACATGGCAGATGTGTCTACTGGGTCCATATACTGAGAGCTAGCTACATGGCTGGCAAGGCCAATATGTTCATATACAGAGAGATATCTCCTTGCCAGATCAGTCTAAAATATACATCTACAGAGAGGTAGTTACATGGCATATGAGTCAAACATGTCCATATACAGAGAGCTAGCTACATGGCAGTGTAGTGCAACATTTCCATATACAGAATTCTAGCTGCAAGGCAGCTGAGTCCAACTTATCTATCTATAGAGATCTAGGTACATGGCAGAGTAGTGCAACATTTCCATATACAGGGTTCTAGCCTCATGGCAGATGTGTCCAACGTTTCTATATACTGAGAGTTAGCTACATGGTAGACAAGTCCTATATGCTTATATACAGAGAGCTACGTACTTGGCAATTCAGTCCAACATATCCATGTACAGAGAGCTATCTACATGGCAGACGAATCCAAAATGTCCATATACATAGAGCAAACTACAAGGTAGGGTAGTGAAACATTTCCATATACAGAGATCTAGCTACAAGGCAGATGAGTCCAACTTGTATATATACAGAAAGCTAGGTACAGGGCAGAGCAGTAAAACATTTCCATATACAAAGTTCTAGCTATATGGCAGATGTGTCCAATGTGTCCATATACTGAGAGCTATTACATGGCAGAGTAATCCAGCATGTCTATATTCAGGGTACTAACTACATTGCAGATGTGTCCAACATGTCCTTATACTGAGAACCACCTACATGGCAGACAAGTACAATATGTCTATATACAGCGAGCTACCTACTTGGAAGATCAGTCCAACATATCCATGTACAGAGAGTTAGCTACATGACAGATGATTCCAAAATGTCCATATACAGTGAGCGAGCTACAAGGCAGGTTAATGCAACACTTCCATATATAAAGTTCTATCTACATGGCAGAAGTGTCCAACGTTTCCATATACTGTTAGCTAGCTCTATGGAAGACAAGTCCAATATGTTCATATACAGAGAGCTACCAACTTGGCAGATCAGTCCAACATATCCATGTACAGAGATCTAGCTACATGTCA
>NW_006408918.1:1616899-1636652 GCF_000296735.1 Chrysochloris asiatica
AGTTCTATGTACAAGACAGATGAATCCAACTTTTCTATTTACAGAGAGCTAGCTACAAGGCAGAGTAGTGCAACATTTCCCATATATAAAGTTCTAGGTACATGGCAGATGTGTCCAACGTGTCCATACACAGAGAAGTAGCAACATGGCAAAGTAGTCCAATAAGGTCATATAGAGAGGGCTAGAAACTTGGCAAATCAGTCCAACATATTCATGTACAGAGAGCTAGCTACATGGCAGACTAGTCCACATTGTTCATATACAGAGATATAGCTACATGGCAGGTTAGTGCAACATTTCCATATACAGAGTTCTAGCTACAAGGCAGATGAGTCCAACTTGTCTATTTACAGTGAGCTAGCTACATGGTATAGAGTAGTTCAACACTTCCATATATAGGGTTCTATCTTCATGATAGATGTGTCCAACATGTTGTTATACTGAGAGCTAGCTGTATGGAAGACAAATCCAATATGTTCATATAAAAAGAGCTACCTACTTGGCAGATCAGTTCAACTTATCCCTGTACAGAGCACTAGCTACATGACAGACAAGTCCAAATGTCCATGTATAGAGAGCTAGATACATGGAAGGTTAGTACAACATTTCCATATACAGATTTCTAGCTACAACGCAGATGAGTCCAACTTGTCTATATACAGAGAGTTAGAAACATGGCATAGTAGTCCAACATGTCCATATTCAGGTTACTAGCTACATGGCAGATGTGTCCAACTTGTCCATATATTGAGAGCCACCTACATGGCAGACATGTGCAATATGTTCATATACAGAGAGCTACCTACTTGGCAGATCAGTCCAACATATCCATGTACAGAGAGGAAGCTATATGGCAAATGATTACAAAATGATCATATAAAGAGAGTTAGCTACATGGCAGGGTAGTGCAACATTTCCATATATTGAGTTCTAGATACATGGCAGAAGTGTCAAAGGTGGTCATATACTGATAGCTAGCTGCATGGCAGTCAAGTTCAATATGTTCATATACAGAGAGCTAGCCACATGGCAGGGTAGTGCAACATTTTCATATACAAATTTCAAGCTACAAGGCAGAGGAGTTCAACGTGTCTATATACAGAGAGCTAGCTTCATTGCAGTGCAGAGCAACATTTCCATATACAGAGTTCGAGCTACGTGGTAGATGTGTCCAACGTTTCCATATACTGAGCGCTAGCTACATGGCAGACAAGTCCAATATGATCATATACAGAGATTTACTTACTTGGCAGATCAGTGCAACATATCCTTATACAGACAGATAGCTACATGGCAGAAGAGTCTAAAAAGTTCTTATACAGAGAGCTAACTAAAAGGCAGGGTAGAGCAAGATTTCCATATACAAAATTCTAGCTACAAACAGATGAGCCCAACTTATCTATATACAGAGAGCTAGCTACATGGCAGTGTAGTGCAACATTTCCATATATAGAGTTCTAGCTACATGGCAGATGTGTCCAACTTGTCCATATACCGAGCGCCAACTACATGACAGACATGTCGAATATGTTCCTATACAAAGAGCTACCTACTTAGCAGATCAGTCCAACATATCCATGTAAAAGGAGATAGCTTCATGTAAGATTAATCCAAAATTTCCAAATACAGAGAGGTAGCTACATGGAAGGGTAGTGCAACATTTCCATATACAGAGTTCTAGCTACATGTCAGATGTGTCCAACGTGTCCATATACTTAGACCTAGCTACATGGCAGACAAGTCCATATGTTCATGTTTGGAGAGCTATCCATATGGCAGGGTAATGCAACATTTCCATATACAGAGTTCTAGCTACAAGGCAGATGAGTCCAACTTGTCTATATACAGAGAGCTAGCTACATGGCACAGTAGTGCAACATTTCCATATACAGAGTTCGAGGTACATGTCAGATGTGAACAACATGTCCATATATTTACAGCTACCTACATGGCAGAGTAGTCCAACATATCCATCAACAGAGAGCTAGCTACAAGGCAAAAATATCCAGTATGTTGATAAAAAGATAGCTAACTACTTGGCAGATCAGTCCAACATAGCCATGTACAGAGACCTAGCTACATGGCAGACGAATCCAAAATCTCCATATAAAGTGAGCTAGATACATGGCACTCTAATGCAACATTACCATTTACAGAGTTCTAGCTACAAGGCAGATGAGTCCAATTTGTCTATATACAGAGAGCTACCTACTTGAGAGTAGTGTAACATTTCCATATTCAAAGTTCTATCTACGTGGCAGATGTGTCCAACGTGTCCATATACTGAGAGCTAACTACATCGCAGATAATTCCAAATTATCCACGTACAGAGAGTTAGCTACATGGCAGACAAATCCAAAATGTCCATATACAGAGAGCTAGCTACATGGTAGGGTAGTGAAACATTTCCATATACAGCGTTTTAGGTACAAAGCAGATGAGTCCAACTTGTCTATATACAGAGAGCTAGCTACATAGCAGAGTAACGCAACATTTCCATATGCAGAGTTCTACCTACATGGCAGATGTGTCAAACGTGTCCATATACTGAGAGCTAGCTACATGGCAGACAAGTCCTACATGCTCATATAGAGAGAGCTATCGACTTGGCAGATCAATCCAACATATCCATGTACGGAGAGCTAGCTACATGGCAGAGCAGTCCAACATGTCCATATACAGGGTACTAGCTACATGGCAGATGTGTCCAACATGTCCATCTACTGAGAGCCGCCTACAGGGCAGACAAGTCCAGTATGTTCATATACAGAGAGCTCCCTACTTGGTAAATCAGTTCAACATATCCATGTACAGAGAGCTAGCTACATGGCAAACGAGTTCTAAATGGCCATATACAGAGAACTAGCTACATGTCAGGGTAGTGCAACATTTCCATATAAAGAGTTCTAGCTACAAGGCACATGAGTCCAACTTGTGTATATACAGCTAGTTAGCTACATGGCAGAGTAGTGCAAAGTTTCCATATACAGAGTTCTAGCTACATGGCAGATGTATCCAACGTATCCATATACTGAGAACCACCTACATGGCAGACAAATCCAATATGTTCATATACAGAGAGCTACCTACTGGCAGATCAGTCCAACATATCCATGCACAGAGAGCTAGCTACATGTCAGAAGCATCCAAAATGTCCATATACAGAGTACTAGCAACATGGCAGATGAGTCCAAGAGGTCCATATACAGAGAGTTAGCTACAATGCAGATCAGTACAGCATGTGTATATTTAGAGGGCCAGCTACAAGTCAGATTAGTACAAGTTGTCTATATACAGGGAGCTAGCTACATGTCAGGGTAGTGCAAAAGTTCCATATACAGAGGTCTAGCTACATGGCAGATGTGTCTAACATGTCCATATACTGAGAGCTAACTACATGGCAGACAAGTCCAATATGTTCATATGCAGAAAACTACCTACTTGGCAGATCAGTCCAACATATCCATGTACAGAGAGCTAGCTACATGGCAGACGAGTCTAAAATGACCATATAGAGAGCTAGCTACATGGCAGGGTAGTGCAGCATTTCCATATACAGAGTTCTAGCTACAAGGCAGATGAGTCTAAGTTGTGTATATACAGATAGTTAGCTACATGGCAGAGTAGGGCAAAGTTTCCATATACAGAGTTCTAGCTACATGGCAGATGTGTCCAACGTATCCATACACTGAGAGCCACCTACATGGCAGACAAGTCCAATATGTTCATATACAGAGAGCTACCTACTGGTAGGTCAGTCCAACATACACATATGCAGAGAGCTATCTACATGGCAGACGAGTCCAAAATGTCCATATACTAAGAGCTAGCTACATGGTAGGGTAGTGCAACATTCACAAATACAGAGTTCTAGCAACATGGCAGATGTGTCCAACGTGTCCATATACTGAAGGCTAGCTACATGGCAGAGTAGTCCAACATGTACATATTCAGGGTACTAGCTACATGGCAAATGTGTCCAACATGTCCATATACTGAGAGCTAGCTACATGGCAGATCAGTCCAAAATATCCTTGCACAAAGAGCTAGCTAAATATCAGATGAGTATAAAATGACCATAAACATAGAACTAGCTACATGGCAGAGTAGTGCCTTATTTTCATATACATAGTTCAAGCTACATGGCAGAGGAGTCCAACATGTTTATATACTGAGAGCTAGTTAAATGTCAAAGTAGTCCAATATGTCCATATACATAGTTGGAACAACAAGGCAGATGTTTCCAATGTGTCTGTATACTGAGAGCTAGTTACATGGCAGATAAGTCCAATATGTTCATGTACAGTGAGTTAGTTACTTGAGAGATCAGTCCAACATATCCATGTACAGAGAGCTAGCTTCATGGCAAATGACTCCAAAATGTCCATATTCAGAGATCTAATAACATGGCATGGTAGTGAATCTTTTCCATATACAGAGTTCTCACTAAAAGTCAGATGAGTCCAACTTGTCTATATACAGAGAGCTAGCTACATGACACAGGAATCCAACATTTCCATATACAGAGTTCTAGGTATATGACAGATGAGTCCAACGTGTCCATACAAAGAGATCTAGCTACATGGCAGTGCAGTCCAACATGCCCATATACAGTGTGCTAGCTACACGGCAGATGTGTCCTACGTGTCCATATACTGAGAACTAGCTATGTGGCAGACAAGTCTTTTAGTAGATATACAGAGAGCAAACTACTTCGCAGATCAATCCAACATATCCATACACAGAGAGCTAGGTACATGGCAGACGAGTCCAAAATGTCCATATACAGAGAGCTAGCTACATAGCAGAGTAGTGGAACTTTTCCATATACAGAGTTCTAGGTAAATGGCAGATGTGTCCAACATGTGCATACACGGAGAGCTAGCTACAAGACAGGGTAGTGCAACATTTCCATATACAGAGTTCTAACTATATGGCAGATGTGTAAAAGGTGTCCATATATTGAGAGCTACCTACATGGTAGACATGTCCAATATGTTCATATACAGAGAGCTACCTACCTGGCTGATCAGGGCAACATATCCATGTAGAGAGCTAGCTACATGGCAGACGAGACCAAAATGTCCATATACAGAGAACTAGCTAAATGGTAGGGTAGGGCAACATTTCCATATTCAGAGTTCTAGCTACAAGGCAGATGAGTACAACTTGTTTATATACATAGAGCTCGCTACATGGCAGAGCAGTACAACATTACCATATATAGAGTTCTAGCTACCTGGCAGATATGTCCAACTTGTCCATATACAAAGAGCTAGATACATGGCAGACGAGTCCAATATGTTCATATACACGGATATAGCTTCTTGGCAGATCAGTGCATCATAACCATTTACAGAAAGCTAGCTACATGGCAGTCAAATCCAAAATGTCCATATACTGAGAGCTAGCTACATGACATAGCCGTCCAACATGCCCATATACAGAGCACTAGCTACAAGGCAGATGAGTCCAACATGTCCATATACTTAGAGATAGCTGCATGGCAGACGAGTCCAAAATGTCCATATACAGAGAGCTAGCTACATGGCAGGGTAGTGCACCATTTCCATATACAGAGTTCTAGCTATATGACAGATGTGTCAAAACTGTCCATATACTGAGAGCTACCTACATGGCAGATCAGTACCATATGTTCCTATAGAAGGAGCGATATACTAGGCAGATCAGTCCAATATAACCATGTACAATGAGCTAACTACACGGCAAACTAGTCCAAAATGTCCACATGCAGAGGGTTAGTTACATGGCAGAGTAGTTAAACATTTCAATATACAGAGATCTAGGTGCAAGGCATATGAGTCCACCTTGTCTGTATACAGAGACCTAGATAAATGGCAGTGTTGTGCAACATTTCCTTATACAAATTTAGCTACAAGGCACATGAGAACACATTGTTTATATACATAGAGCTAGCTACACGGTAGAGTACTTAAACATGTCCATATTCAGAATTCTAGCTATTGTCAGATGATTCCAATGTGTCCATATACTGAGAGCTACCTACATGGCAGACATGTCCAATATGTTCATATAGAGAGAGCTAACTACTTGGCAGATCAGTCCAACATATCCATGTCCAGAGAGCTAGCTACATGGCAGACGAGTCCAAAATGTCCATATACTGAGAGCTAGCTACATGGCAGTGTAGTGAAAGTTTTCCATAAACAGGGTACTAGGTACAAAGCAGATGAGTCCAACTTGTCTATATACAGAAACCTAGCTACATTCAGAGTAGTGCAACATTTCCATATACAGAATTCAAGCTTCATGGCACATGTGTCCAAGGTGTCCATATACTGAGAGCTAGCTACATGGCAGAGTAGTCCTACAAGTCCATATTCAGGGTAGTAGCTTCATGGCAGATGTGTCCAACGTGTTCATATACTGAGAGCCACCTACAGGGCACAAAAGTCCTATATGTTCATATACAGAGAGCTACATAGTTGGCAGATCAGTCTAACATAAACATGTACAGAGAGTTAGCTACATGGCAGACTAGTCCAAAATCCATATACGGAAAGCAAGCTTCAGGGCAGGGTAGTGCAACATTTCCATATACAGTGTTCTAGCTACAAGGCACAGGAGTACAAATTGTCTAAATACAGAGAGTTAGCTATATTGCAGAGTAGTCCAGCATGTCCATATACTGAGAACTAGCTACATGGCCGACAAATCCAATATGTTCATAAACAGAGAGCTACCTACTTCGCAGATCAGTGTAACATATGCATGTACAGATAGCTAGCTACATGGCAGACGAGTCCCAAATGTCCATATGCAGAGGGCTAGTTACATGGCAGGGTAGTGAAACATTTCTACATACAGAGTTCTAGCTATAAGGCAGATGAGTCTAACTTGTCTATATACAGAGAGCTAGCTACATGGCAGAGTAGTGCAACATTTACATATACAGAGTTCGAGCTACAAGGCAGATGTGTCCAACATGTCCATATACTGAGTGCAACCTACAGGGCAGACAAGTCCAATATGTTCATACACAGAGAGCTATCTACTTGTCAGATCAGTCCAACATATTCAAGTACAGAGAGCAAGCTACATGGCGGGTGACATCAAAATATTCACATACAGAGAGCTAGTTACTTGGAAGGGTAGTGAAACATTTCTATATACAGGGTTCTGGGTACAAGGCAGATGCGTCCAACTTGTCTATATACAGAGAGCTAGCTACATGGCAGAGTAGTGCAACATTTACATATACAGAATTCAAGTTACATGGCAGATGTGTCCAACGTGTACTTATACTGAGAGCCACCTACAGGGCACAAAAGTCCTATATGTTCATATCCAGAGGGCTACGTGCTTGGCAGATCAGTCTAACATATCCATGTACAGAGAGACGGCAGACGAGTCCAAAATTTCCATATACGGAGAGCAAATTACATGGCAAGGTAGAGCAACATTTCCATATACAGAATTCTAGCTACAAGGCATAATAGTACAAATTGTCTATATACAGAGAGCTAGCTACATGGTAGAGTAGTCCAACATGTCCATATACTGAGAACTAGCAACATGACAGAAAAGTTCAATATGTTCATCAACAGAGAGCTACCTAATTTGCAGACCAGTGTAACGTATCCATGTACAGATAGCTAGTGACATAGAAGATGATCCAAAAAGTCAATATACAGAGAGCTACCTACATGGCAGTGTAGTCCAACATGTCCATATTTAGGGTAGTAGCTACATGGCAGAAGTATCCAACATGTCCATATACTGAGAGCAACCTACAGGGCAGAGAAGTCCAATATGTTCATACCCAGAGAGCTATATACTTTGTAGAACAGTCCAAAATTTCCATGTACAGAGAGCTAGCTGCATGTCAGGTGAGTTCAAAATGTCCATATACAGAGAGCTAGTTACATGGCAGGGTAGTGAAATATTTCTATATACAGAGTTCTAGCTACAAAGCTGATGAGTCCAACTTGTCTATATACACAGAGCTAGCTACATGGCAGGGTAGTGCAGCATTTCCGTATATAGTGTTCTAGCTACAAGGCAAATGAATACAAATTGTCTATATACAGAGAGCTAGCTACATGGCAGAGTACTCCAACATGTCCATATTCAGGTTCGAGCTATATGGCAGATGTGTCCAATGTGTCCATATACTGAGAGCTACCTAAAGGGCAGACAAGTCCAATATGTTCATATACAGAGAGCTACCTACTTGGCAGATCAGTCCAACATATCAATGTACAAAGAGCTAGCTACATGCAGATGAGTCTAAAATGTCTATATACTGATAGCTATCTGCATGGCAGACCAATCGAAGATGTCCATATACAGAGAGCTAGTTACATGGCAGGGTAGTGCATCATTTCCATATACAGAGTTCTTGTTACATGGCAGATGTGTCCATGGTGTCCATATATTTAGAGATACTTACATGGCAGACAAGTCCAATATGTTTATATACAGAGAGCTAAATACTTGACAGAGCACTCCAAAATATCCATGTACAGAGAGCTAGCTACATGGCAGACGAGACCAAAATGTCCATATACAGAGAACTAGCTAAATGGCAGGGTAGGGCTACATTTCCATATACAGAGTTCTAGCTAGAAGGCAGATGAGTCCAACTTGTCTATATAAAGAGAGCTAGCTAAATGGCAGTGTAGTGCAACATTTCCATATACAGAGTTCTAGCTACATGGCAGATGGCTCCAAGGTTTCCATATACTAAGAGGTAGCTACATGGCAGAGTAGTCCAACATGTCCATATTCAGGTTAGTAGCTTCATGGCAGATGTGTCAAACTTGTCCATATACTGAGAGCTACCTAAATGGCAGACCAGTCGAATATGTTCATATACAAGGAGCTACCGACTTGGCAGATCAGTCCAACATATCCATGTACAGGGAGCTAGCTACATGGCAGATGAGTCCAAAATGCCCATAAGCAGAGGACTAGTTACATGGCAGGGTAGTGAGACATTTCTATATACAGAGTTCTAGCTACAAGGAAGATGAATCCAATTTGTCTATATCTAGAGCTAACTACATGGCAGAATAGTGCAGCATTTACATATACAGAGTTCGAGCTACATGGCAGATGTGTCCAACGTGTCCATATACTCAGAGCTAACTACATGGCAGAGGCGTCCAACATGTCCATATACTGAGAGCTATCTGCATGGCAGATGAGTTCAAAATGTCCATATACAGAGAGCTAGCTACATGTCAGGGTAGTGCAACATTTCCATATACAGAGTTCTAGCTAGAAGGCAGATGAGTCCAAATTGTCTATATACAGAGAGCTAGCTAAATGGCAGTGTAGTGCAACATTTCCATATACAGAGTTCTAGCTACATGGAAGATGGCTCCAAGGTGCCCATATACTGAGAGCTAGTTACATGGCAGAGTAGTCCAACATGTCCTTATTCAGGGTAGTAGCTACATGGCAGATGTGTTCAACGTTTACATATACTGAAAGCAACCTACAGGGCAGACAAGTCCAATATGTTCATACCCAGAGAGCTATATACTTTGCAGAACAGTCCAATATTTCCATGTACAAAGAGTTAGCTACATGCCAGGTGAGTTCAAAACGTCCATATACAGAGAGCTAGTTACATGGCAGGGTAGTGAATTATTTCTATATACAGAGTTCTAGCTACAAGGCTGATGAGTCCAATTTGTCTATATACACAGAGCTACCTACATGGCAGAATAGTGAAACATTTCCGTATACAGTGTTCTAACTACAAGGCAAATGAATACAAATTGTCTATATACAGAAAGCTAGCTACATGGCAGAGTATTCCAACATGTCCTTATTCAGGGTAGTAGCTACATGGCAGATGTGTTCAACATGTCCATATACTGAGAGCAACCTACAGGGCAGACAAGTCCAATATGTTCATACAAAGAGAGCTACCTACTTGGCAGATCAGCTCAACATATCCAAGTACAGAGAGCTAGGTATATGGCGGCCGAGTTCAAAATCTCCATTTTCAGAGAGCTAGTTATTTGGCAGGGTAGTGAAACATTTCTATATACAGAGTTCTAGACAAAACGCAGATGAGTCCAACTTGTCTATTTACAGAGAGCTAGCTACATATCAAAGTAGTGCAACATTACTATATACAGAATTTGAACTACATGGCAGATGTGTCCAACGTGCCCATATACTGAGAGCTAGCTAAATGTCAGAGCATTCCAACATGTCCATATTCAAGGTAGTAACTTCATGGCAGATGTGTCCAATGTGTTCATATACTGAGCACCACCTACAGGGCACAAAAGTCCTATATGTTCATATCCAGAGAGCTACGTGCTTGGCAGATCAGTCTAACATATCAATGTACAGAGAGCCAACTACATGGCAGACAAGTCCAAAATGTCCATATACGGAGAGCAAGCTACATGGCAGGACAGTGCAACATTTCCATATACAGAGTTCTAGCTACAAGGCACATTAGTACAAATAGTCTATATACAGAGAGCTAGTTACATGGCAGAGTAGTCCAACATGTCCATATACTGAGAACTAGTTACATGGCAGACAAGTCAAATATGTTTATAAACAGGGAGCTACCTAATTCGCAGATCAGTGTAACATTTCAATGTACAGAGAGCTAGCTACATGGCAGACGAGTCCAAAATATCCATATACAGAGAGCTAGCTACATGGCAGTGTAGTCCAACATGTCCATATTCAGGGTAGTAGCTACATGACAGATGTGTCCAACATGTCCATATACTGAGAGAAACCTACAGGGCAGACAAGCCCACTATGTTTATACACAGAGAGCTACCTACTTGGCAGAGCAGTCCAACATATCCATGTACAGAGAACTAGCTACATGGCAGGCAAATTCAAAATGTCCATATACACAGAGCTAGTTACATGGCAGGGTAGTGAAACATTTCTATATACAGAGTTGTAGCTATAAGGCAGATGAGTACAAATTCTCTATACACAGAGAGCTAGCTACATGACAGAGTAGTGCAACATTTCCATATACAGAATTCTAGCTACAATGTAGATGAGTACAAATTGTCTATATACAGAGAGCTAGCTACATGGCAGAGTACTCCAACATGTCCATATTCAGGGTTCTAGGTATATGGCAGATGTGTCCAATGAGTCCATATACTGAGAGCTACCTACTTGGCAGAACAGTCCAACATATCCATGTAAAGAGAGCTAGCTACATGGCAGACAAATTCAAAATGTCCATATACTTAGAGCTAGCTACATGGCAGTGTAGTGCAACATTTCCATATACAGTGTTCTAGGTTAAAAGCAGATGAGTCTAACTTGTCTATATACAGAAACCTAGCTACATGACAGAGTAGTGCAACATTTCCATATACAGAATTCTAGGTACGTGGCAGATATGTCCAACGTTTCCTACAATGAGAGCTAGCCACATGGCAGAGCCGACCAACATGTACATATACAGGTTAATAGCTACAAGGAAGAATAGTCCAACAGTTACATAAAGCGAGAGCTAGCTGCATGGTAGACGAGTCCAAAATGTCCATATACAGAGAGCTAAGAACATGGAAGGATAGTGCACCATTTCCATATACAGAGTTCCAGGTATATGGCAGATGTGTCAAAACTGTCCATATACTTAGAGCTACCTACATGGCTGACCGGTCCAATATGTTCATATACAGGGAGCTATATACTAGGCAGATCTGTCCAAGATATCCATGTACAGGGACGTAGCTACATTGCAGACGAGTCCCAAATGTCCATATACAGAGGGTTAGTTACATGGCAGAGTTGTGAATCTTTTCTATATACAGAGTTCTAGGTGCAAGGCAGATTAGTCCAACTTGTCTATATACAGAGAGCTAGCTTCATGGCAGAGTAGTGCAACATTTCCATATACAGAATTCAAGCTACATGGCAGATGTGTCCAACGTGTCCATATACTGAGAGCTAGCTTCATGGCAGAGTACTCCAACAAGTCCATATTCAGGATAGTAGCTTCATGGCAGATGTGTCCAACGTGTTCATATACTGAGAGACACATACACGAACAAAAGTCCTATATGTT
This sequence comes from Chrysochloris asiatica, assembly GCF_000296735.1. NCBI lineage: Eukaryota > Metazoa > Chordata > Mammalia > Afrosoricida > Chrysochloridae > Chrysochloris > Chrysochloris asiatica. The sequence goes on from NW_006408918.1 coordinate 1,628,961, forward strand.
CATATACAGAGAGCTATGTACTTTGCAGATCAGTCTAATATATCCATGTATAGAGAGCAAGCTACATGGCAGACGAGTGCAAAATGTCCATATACGGAGAGCAAAATACATGGCAGGGTAATGCAACATTTCTATATACAAATTTCTAGCTACAAGGCACATGAGTACAAATTGTCTATATACAGAGACCTAGCTACATGGCAGAGTAGTGCAACATTTCCATATACAGAGTTCTACATACATGACAGATGTGTCCAACGTGTCCATATACAGAGAGTTATCTACATGACAGAGTAGTACAACATGTCCATATACAGTGTACTAGCTATATCGCAGAGGAGTCCAACATGTCCATATACAGAGAGGTAGCTACATGGCAGAGAAGTCCAATATGTTCATATACGGAGAGCTACTTATTTGGCATATCAGTCCAACATATCCATGTATGGAGAGCTAGCTACATGTCAGACAAGTCTGAAATGTCCATATACAGAGAGCTTGCTACATGTCAGGGTAATGCACCATTTCTGTATACAGAGTTCTAGCTACAAAGCTGATGAGTGCAACTTTTCTATATACAAAGAGTTAACTACATGGCAGGGTAGAGCAACATTTCCATATACAAAGTTCTAGCTACATGGCAAATGTGTCCAATGTGTCCCTGTACTGAGAGGTAGCTACATGGTAGACAAGTCCAATATGTTCATATACAGAGAGCTACCTACTTGGCAGATCGGTCCAACATATATATGCATAGAGAGCTGGCTACATGGCAGACGAGTCAAAAATGTCCATATACAGAGAGCAAGCTACATGGCAGAATACTCCAACATATCTATATTCAGAGTTTTAGCTACATGGCAGATGTGTAAAACGTTTCCATATACTGAGAGCTAGCTAAAAGGCAGAAAAGTTCATAAACAGATAGCAACCTACTTGTCAAATCAGTCTAACATATCCATGTAAAATATGTTCATATACAGAGGGCTACCAACTTGGCAGATCAGTCCAACATATCCATGCACAGAGAGCTAGGACATGGCAGACACATCCAAAATGTCCAAAATGAGAGAGCTTGCTACATGGCAGACGAGTCTAAAATCACCATATAAAGAGAGGTAGCTACATGGCAGGGTAGTGCAATATTTTCATATACAGAGTTCAAGTTACATGGAAGATGTGTCCAACATGTCTATATTCTGAGAGCTAGCTACACAGCAGAGTAGTAGAACATGTCCATAGACAATGTACTAGCTACATCACAGAGGAGTCCAACATGACCATACAATGACAGGTAGCTACATGGCAGACAAGTCCAATATGTTCATATATAGACAGCTACTTTCTTGGAAGATCAGTGCAACATATCCATGTACAGAGAGCTAGCTACATGTCAGATGACTCCAAAATCTCCATATACAGAGAGCTAGCTACATGGCTCGGTATTGCAACATTTCCATATACAGAGTTCGAGCTACGTGGCAGATGATTCCAAAGTGTCCATATATTGAGAGGTAGCTACATGTCAGGCAAGTCCAATATGTTCATACAAAGAGAGCTACCTACTTGGCAGATCAGTTCATCATATCCGTGTACAGAGAACTAGCTACATGGCAGATGATTCCAAAATGTCCATATACAGAGAGCTCGCTACATGGCAGGGTAGTGAAACATTTTGAGTTCTAGTACAAGGCAGAAGAATCAAAGTTGTCTATATACAGAGAACTAGCTACATGGCAGAGTAGTGCAACATTTCCCATACATAGAGTTCTAGGTACATGGCAGATGTGTACAAAGTGTCCATACATTGAGAATTAGATACATGGCAAAGTAATACAATATGTTCATATACAGAGGACTAACAACTTGGCAGATCAGTGCAACATATCCATGTACATAGAGCTAGGACATGGCAGACGAGTCCAAAATATCCCAAACCAGAGAGCTAGTTACTTGGCAGTGTTGTGAAACATTTCTATATACAGAGTACAAGGTACAAGGCAGATGAGTCCAACTTCTCTATATACAGAGAGCTAGCTACATGACAGAGTAGTGCAACATTTCCATATACAGAATTCAAGCTACATGGTAGACGTGTCCAACATGTCCATAATCTGAGAGCTAGCTAGATGGCAGAGTAGTCCAACATGTGCATATTAAGGCTAGTAAGTTCATGGCAGATATGCCCAACGTGGTCATATACTAAGAGACACCTACAGGGCACAAAAGTCCTATATGTTCATATACAGAGAGCTACGTACTTGGCAGATCACTCCAACATATCCATGTACAGAGAGCTAGCTAGATGGAAGACAAGTCCTAAATGTCCATATACGGAAAGTAAGCTACATGACAGGGTAGTGCAACATTTCCATATACAGAGTTCTAGCTACAAGGCACATGGGTATAAATTGTCTATATACAGATAGATAGCTACATGGCAGAGTAGTCCTACATGTCCATACACTGAGAATTATCTACATAGCACAAAAGTCCAATACGTTCATAAACAGAGAGCTACCTAATTCGCAGATCAGTGTAACATATCCATGTACAGAGAGGTAGCTACATGGAAGAAGAGTCCAAAATGTCCATATTCAGAGTTGTAGCTACATGGCAGATGTTTCCAACGTGTCCATATACTGAAAGCAACCTACAGGGCAGACAAGTCAAATATGTTCATACACAGAGTGCTACTAACTTGGGAGATCAGTCCAACCTATCCATGTACAGAGAGCTAGCTACATGGCAGGCGATTCAAAATGTCCATATACAGAGAGCTAGTTACTTGGCAGGGTTGTGAAACATTTCTATAAAAAGAGTAATAGGTACAAGGCAGATGAGTCCAACTTGTCTATATTCAGAGAGGTAGTTACATGGCAGAGTAGGGCAACATTTACATATACAGAATTTGAGCTACATGGCAGATGTGTCCAGCGTGTCCATATATTGACAGCTAGCTACAAGGCAGAGTAGTCCAACATGTGCATATTCAGGGTAGTAACTTCATGCCAGATGTGTACAATGTGTTCATATACAGAGAGCCACCTACAGGGCACAAAAGTCCTATATGTTCATATACAGAGAGCTACGTACTTGGCAGATCAGTCCAAAATATCCATGTACAGAGAGTAAGCTACATGGCAGGTACTGCAACTTTTCCATATACGGAGTTCTAGCTACAAGGCACATGAGTACAAATTGTCTATATACAGAGAGTGAGCTGCATGGCAGGGAAGTCCAACATGTCCACATACTGAGAACTGCCTACATGGCAGACATGTCCAATATGTCCATAAACTGAGAGCTACCTACTTCGTAGAGCAGTGTAACATATCCATGTACAGAGATCTAGCTCCATGGCAGATGAGTCCAAAATGTTCATATACAGAGAGGTAGCTACATGGCAGTGTAGTCCAACATGTCCATATTCTGGGTAGTAGCTACATGGCAGATGTTTACAACGTTTCCATATACTGAGAGCAACCTACAAGGCAGACAAGTACAATATGTTCATACACAGAGAGCTAGCTACATGGCAGTCGGGTTCAAAATGTCCATATACAGAAAGCTAGTTTCATGGCACGGTGGTGAAACATTACTAAATACAGGCTATTAGGTACAAGGCAGATGAGTCCAACTTGTCTGTATACAGCGAGCTAACTACATGGCAGGGTAGTGCAACATTTCATACACAGAGTTCTGGCTACGTGGAAGATATGTCCAAGGTGTCCATATATTTAGAGCTGCCTACATGGCAGACAAGTCCAATATGTTCATGTACAGAGAGCTTCCTACTTGGCAGAACAGTAGAACATATCCATGTACAGGAAGATAGCTACATAGAAGATGAGTCCAAAATGTCCACATACAGAGGGCTAGTTACATGGCAGAATAGTGACACATTTCTATATACAGATATCTAGCTACAAGGCAGATGAGTCCAACTTGTCTATGTAGAGAGAGCTAGCTACATGGCAGAGTAGTGCAACATTTCCATATACAGAATACAAGCTATATGGCAGATGTGTCCAATGTGTCCATATATTGACAGCTAGATACAAGGCAGTGTAGTCCAACATGTCCATATACTGAGAACTAGCTACATGACAGACAAGTTCAGTATGTTCATAAACAGATCAGTGTAACATATCCACGTACAGAGAGCTAACTACATGGCAGACGAGTCCAAAATGTCCATATACAGAGAGCTAGCTACATGGCAGAGAAGTCCAACATGTCCATATTCAGGATAGTAGCTACATGGCAGATATTTCCAACATGTCCATATAATTAGAGCTAGCTATATGGCAGACAAGTCCAATATGTTCATATACAGAGAGCTACCTAATTGTCAGATCATTCCAACATATCCATGTACAGAGAGCTAGCTATATGGCAGACAATTCCAAAATGTCCATATACAGAGAGCTAGCTACATGGCAGTGTAGTGCAACATTTCCATATACAGAGTTCTAGCTACAAGGCAGATGAGTCCAACTTGTCTATGTACAGAGAGCTAGCTACATGGCAGAGTAGTCCAATATATCCGTATTCAGGGTAGTAGCTACATGACAGATGTGTCCAACATGTCCATATACTGAGAGTAAACTACAGGGCAGACAAGACCAATATGCTCATACACAGAGAGCTACCTATTTAGCAGATCAGTCCAACATATCCATGTACAGAGAGCTACCTACATGGCAGGCTAGTCAAAAATATCCACATACAGAGAGCTAGTTACATGGCAGGGTAGTGCAGCATTTCCATATAAAGGTTTCTAGCTACAAGGCAGATGAGTACAAATTGTCTATGTACAGAGAGCTAGCTACATGGCAGAGTACTCCAACATGTCCATAATCAGGGTTCTAGCTATATGGCAGATGTTTCCAACATGTCCATATACTAAGATCTAGGTACATGGCAGACAAGTCCAGTATGTTCATAAACAGACAGCTACCTACATAGCAGATCAGTCCAACATATCCATGTACAGAGAGCTAGCTATATGGCATACGAGTCCCAAAATCTCCATATAAAGAGAGCAAGCTACATGGCAGGGTAGTGCAACATTTCCATATACAGAGTTCTAGCTACAAGGCAATTTGTCTATATACAGAAAGATAGTTACATGGCAGAGTAGTGCAACATTTCCATATACAGAGTTCTACCTACAAGACAGATGTGTCCATCATGTCCATATACAGAGAGCTATCTATATGGCTGATCAGTCCAAATTATCCATGTTCAGAGAGGTAGCTAAATGGCAGACGAGTTCAAAATGTCCATATTCAGAGAGCTAGCTACATGGCAGATAAGTGCAATATGTTCATATACAGAGAGCTACCTACTTGGCATATCAGTCCAACATATCCATGTATGGAGAGCTATCTACATAGCAGACGATTCCAAAATGTCCATATGCAGAGAGCTCGCTACATGGCAAGGTAATGCACAATTTCCATATACAGACTTCTAGCTACAAGACAGGTGACTACAACATTTCTATATACAAAGAGCTAACTACATGGCAGGGTAGAGCAACATTTCCATATACAGAGTTCTAGCTACATGGCAGATGTGTCCAACGTGTCCATGTACTGAGAGCTAGCTACATGGCAGACAAGCCCAATATGTTCATATTCAGAGAGCTACCTACTTGTCAGATCATTCCAACATATCCATGTACAGAGAGCTAGCTATATGGAAGACGAGTCCAAAATGTCCATATACAGAAAGCTAGCTGCATGACAAGGTAGGGCATCATTTCCATATACAGAGTTCTAGCTACAAGGCAGATGACTGCAACTTTTCTGTATACAGAGAGCTATCTACTTGCAAAGTACTTCAACATGTCCATATTCAGAGTTCTAGATAATTACTAGATGTGTAAAACGTTTTCATATACTGAGAGCTAGCTAAATGGCAGAAAAATCCAGTATGTTCAAATACAGATAGCTACCTACTTGGTGGATCAATCCATCATATCCATGTACAAAGAGCTAGCTACATGGCAGATGAGTCCAAAATCACAATATAAAGAGAGCTAGCTACATAGCATGTTAGTGCAACATTTCCATATATAGATTTCTAGTTACATGGCAGATGTGTCCAACGTGTCTATACACTGAGAGCGAGCTACATAGCAGAGTAGTACAAAATGTCCATATACATGGTACCACCTAAATCATAAAGGAGTCCAACATGTCCATATACTGAGAGGTAGCTACATGGCAGTCAAGTTCAATATGTTCATATACAGAGAGCTACCTACTTGGCAGATCAGTCCATCATATCCATGTACAGAGAGCTATCTATATGGCAGAGGAGTCCAAAATGTTCATATACAGAGAGCTCGCTACATTTCAGTGTAGTGAAACATTTCGATATGCAGAGTTCTAGGTACAAGAAAGATGAAGCCAGCTTGTCTATATACAATGGCTACATGGAAGAATAGTGCAACATTTCCCATATATAGAGTTCTAGGTAAATGGCAGATGTGTCCAACGCGTCCATACACTGGGAAGTACCTACATGGCAAAGTAGTCCAATATGTTCATATATAGAGGGCTACCAACTTGGCAGATCAGTCCAACATATCCATGTACAGAGACCTAGTACATGGCATACGAGTCCAAAATGTCCCAATACAGAGAGCTTGCTACATGGCAGGGTAATGCAACATTTCCATATACAGAGTTTTACCTACAAGGCAGATGAGTCCAACTTGTCTATATACAGAGACCTAACTACATGGCAGGGTAGTGCAACATTTCCAAATACAATATTTTAGCTACATGGCAGATGTGTCCAACGTATCCATGTACTGATAGCCACCTACATGTCAGACAAGTCCAATATGTTCATATACAGAGAGTTACCTACTTGGCAGATCAGTCCAACTTATCCATGTACAGAGAGCTAGCTACATGGAAGAAGAGTCCAAAATGTCCATATACAGAGAGTTAGCTACATGGCAGAATAGTGCAGCATTTCAATATACAGAGTTCTAGCTACATGGTAGATGAGTCCAACTTTCCATATACAGAGAGCTAGCTACATGGCAGTGTAGTGCAACAGTTCCATATACAGAGATCTAGTGACATGGCGAATGTGTCCAACGTGTCCATGTCCTGAGGGCTAGCTAATGGCAGACAAGTCCAATATATTCATATACAAAGGGCTACCTACTTGACAGATCATTCCAACATATCCATGGACAGACAGCTATCTATATGGCAGAGGAGTCCAAAATATCCACATACAGAGAGCTAGCCACATGGTAGTGTAGTGCAAAATATCCACATAATGAGTTCTAGGTACAAGGCAAATGAGTCCAACTTGTCGATATACAGAGAGCTAGCTACATGGCAGAGTAGTGCAACATTTCCAATATATAGAGATCTAGGTATATGGCAGATGTGTCCAATGTGTCCATACACTGAGAGGTAGATACATGGCAGAGCAGTCCAACATGTCCATATATAGGGTACTCGGTACATGACAGATGAGTCCAAAATGTCCATATACTAGGAGCTAGATACACGGCAGACAAGTCCAATATGTTCATATACAGAGAGCTACCTACTTCAAAGATCAATGAAACATATCCATGTACAGAGAGCTAGCTACATGGCAGATGAGTCCAATTTGTCTATATACAGAGAGCTAGTTACATGGCAGAGTAAT
>NW_006408918.1:1657719-1663950 GCF_000296735.1 Chrysochloris asiatica
AGACAGCTAGCTACATTGCAGACGAGTCAAAAATGCCCATATACAGAGATCTAGCTACATGGCAGGGTAGTGAAACATTTCCTTATACAGAGTTCTAGGTACAAGGCAGATGAATCCAACTTGTCTATATACAGAGAGCTAGCTACATGACAGAGTAGTGCAACATTTCCATATACAGAGTTCTAGGTATGTGGCAGATGTGTTCAACATATGCAGCCACTGAGAGCTAGCTCCATGGTAGAGCAGTCCGCAATGTCCATATATAGGGTAATAGCTATATGGCAGATGAGTCAAACATGTCCATATACTGAGAACTAGCTACTTGGCAGTGTACTGCAACATTTCCATATATAGTGTTCTAGCTACATGACAGATGTGCCCAACATGTCCATATAATGAGAGCTAGCTACATGGCAGACATGTCCAATATGTTCATATACAGAGAGCTACCTACTTGGCAGATCAGTCCAACATATCCATGTACAAGAGCTAGCACATGGCAGACGAGTCCAAAATATTCATATACAGAGAGCTAGCTACACGGCAGGGTATTGCAACATTTCGATATACAGAGTTCTAGGTACAAGGCTGATGAGTCTAACTTGTCTATATACATGGCAGAGTCATGCAACACTTCCATATACAGAGTTCTAGCTACATGGCAGATGTGTGCAATGTGTCCATATACTGAGAGCAAGCTATATGGCAGACAAGTCCAATATGTTCATATACAGAGAGCTACCTACTTGGCAGATCAGTCCAGCATATCCATGTATAGACAGCTACCTACATGGTAGACATGGCCAAAATGTTCATATACAGAGAGCTAGCCAAATGGCAGGGTAGTGCAACATTTCCATATACAGAGTAATAGCAACATGGCAGATGAGTCCAACATGCCCATATACTGAGAATAAGCTACATGGCAGATGAGTCCAGCATGTGCATATTTAGAGGGCTTGCTACAAGGCAGATTAATCCAACATATCTATATACAGAGAGCTAGGTACATAGCAGGGTAATGAAACATTTCCATACACAAAGTTCAAGCTACAAGGCAGATGAGTCCAACTTATCTATATACAGAGAGCTAGATACATTGCAGGGCAGTGCAAAATTTCCATATCCAGACCTCTAGCTACATGGCAGATGTGTCCAACGTGTCCATATACTGAGAGCTAGCTACATGGCACAGTAGTTCAACATGTCCATATACAGGGTACTAGCTACATGGCAGATTAGTCCAACATGCCCAAATACTGAGAGCTAGCTATGTGGCAGACAAGTCCAATATGTTCATGTATAGAGAGCTACATCCTGGGCAGATCAGTCCAACATATCCATGTACAGGGAGTTAGCTACATGGCAGATGATTCCAAAATGTCCATATACAGAGAGTTAGCTACATGACAGTGTAGTGCAACATTTCCAAATACAGAGTTCTAGCTTCAAGGCAGATGAGTCCAACTTTTCTATATACAGAGAGCTAGGTACAGGTCAGCATAATGCAACATTTCCATACACTGGGTTCTAGCTACATGGTATATGTTTCCTACATGTCCATATACTGAGAGCTACCTATATGGCAGATAAGTCCAATATGTTCATATACAGAGAGCAACCTACTTGTCAGATCAGTCCAACATATTCATGCACAGAAAGCTGGATACATGGAAGACGAGTCCAAAATATCCATATACAGACAGCTAGCTGCTTGGCAGAGTAGTACTACATTTCCTTATACAGATTGATAAACACATGACAAATGTGTCCAACGTGTCCATAAACTGAGAGTTAGCTACATGGAAGAGCAGGCCAACATATCCATATTCAAGGTACTTGCTATTTGGCAGATCTGTCCCACATGTCCATATACTGTGAGCCACCTACATACCAGAAAAGTCCAATATGTTCATATGCAGATAGCTTTTTACTTGGCATATCAGTCCAACATATCCATGTACAGAGAGCTAGCTACATGGCAGAGGATTCCAAAATGTCCATATACAGAGAGCTAGCTACATGGCAGGGTAGTGCAACATTTCCATATACAGAGTTCTAGCTTCATGGCAGATGGGTCCAACGTGTCCTTATACTGAGAGCTAGCTTTATGGCAGACAAGTCCAATATATTAATATACAGTATACTGTCTACATGGCAGAGTAGTACAACATGTCCATATACTGAGAGCTAGCTACATGGCAGACAAGTCCTATATGTTCATATAGAGAGGGCTACCTACTTGGCAGATAAGTGCAATATATCCATGTACAGAGAGCTTGCTACATGGAAGACGAGTACAAAATGTCCATATGAAAAGAGCTAGCTACATGACAGGGTATTGCAACATTTACATAAATAGACTTCTAGCTACAAGGGAGATGAGTCCAACTTGTCTATATACAGAAAGTTAGCTACATGGTACAGAATTGCAACATGTCCATATACTGAGAGCTAGCTATATGGCAGACAAGTCCAATATGTTCATATACAGAGAGCTACCTAATTGGCACGTCTGTCTAACATATCCATGTACAGAAAGCTAGTTTCATGGCAGACGAGTGCAAAATGTCCATATACTGACTGCTAGCTACGTGGCAGGGTAGTGCAACATTTCCATATACAGTGCTCTCCCTACATGACAGATGTGTCCAACGTGTCCATAGACTGAGTGCTACCTACATGGCAGATCAGTCCAAAATATTCATGCACAGAGAGCTAGCTACATGTCAGACGAGTCTCAAATGTCCATATACATAGAGATAGCTACATGGTAGAGTAGTGCATCATTTCCATATACAGAATTGAAGCCACATGGCAGATGAGTCCAAAGTATTCATATAATGAGAACTAGCTACATGACAGAGTAGTCCAACATGTCCATATAAAGAGTAGTAGCTACCTGATTAATGAGTCCAACATCTCCATATACTGAGACCTAACTACATGGCAGAGTAGTACAACATTTCCGTATACAATGTTCTAGTTACACGGCAGATGTGTCCAACATGTCCATATACTGAGAGCTACCTCTATGGCAGATCAGTCCAACATGTCCATATACAAAGTACTAGCTACATGGCAGTTGAGTCCAACATGTCCATATACTGAGAGCTAGCTACATGGCAGACAAGTCCAATATGTTCGTATAGAGAGAGCTACCTACTTGGCAATCAGTCCAACATACCCATGTACAGAGAGCTAGCTACATGGCAGACGAGTCCAAAATGTCCACATGCAGAGAGCTAGATTCATGTCAGGGTAGGGCAATATTTCCATATACAGAGTTCTAGGTACAAGTCAGAGGAGTCCAACTTATCTATATATAGAGAGCTAGCTACATGACATAGTAGTGCAACATTTCCATATACAGAGTTCTAGATATATGACAGATGCGTCCAATGTGTCCACACATTGAGAGCCAGCTACATGGCAGAGAAGTTCAACATGTCCATATACAGGGTACTTGCTTCATGTCCTATGAGTCCAACATGTTATATAATGAGACCTAGCTACTTTGCAGACAAGTCCAATGTGTTCATATACAGAGAGCTACCTACTTGGCAGATCAGTCCAACATATCCAAATACAGAGTGCTAGCTTCATGGCAGACGAGTGCAAAATGTCCATATACAGAGAGCGATCTACATGGCAAGGTACGACAACATTTCCATACACAGTGTTCTAGCTACAAGGCATATGAGTCGAAATTGTCTATATACAGAGAGCTAGCTACATGGCAGAGCACTCCAACATGTCCATATTCAGAGTTCTACCTACATTGCAGGTGTGTACAACATTTCCATATACTGAGAGCTAGCTACATGGAACACAAGTCCAATATGTTCATATACAGATAGCTACTTAATTGGCAGATCATGTACAGAGAGATAGCTACATGGCAGATGAGTCCAAAATGTCCATATACGGAGAGGTAGCTACATGGCAGGGTTGTGCAACAATTCCATATACAGAGTTCAAACTACATAGCAGATGAGTCGAAAGTGTTCATATACTTAGAGCTAGCTCCATGGCAGAATAGTCCAACATGTCCATATACTGAGTTCTCGCTACATGGCAGATGTGTCCAATATGTCCATAGACTGAGAGTTACCTACATGGCAAACAAGTATAATATGTACATATTCAGAAAGCTACCTACTTGTCAGATAAGTCCAACATATCCAAGTACCGAGAGTTAGCTACATGGCAGATGAATCCAAAATGTCCATATACATAGAGCTAGCTACATGGCAGGATAGTTCACCATTTCCATATCCAGAGTACTAACAAGATGGCAGATGAGTCCAACATGTCCATATACTGAGAGTTAGCTACATGGCATATGAGTCCAGCATATTCATATTTAGAGGGCTAGCTACAAGACAGATGAGTCCAAAATGTCCATATATGGAGAGCTAGCTACATGGCAGGGTTGTGCAACAATGCCATATACAGAGTTCAAACTACATGGCAGATGTGTCCAACGTGTCCATATACCGAGAGCTAGTTACATGTCAGAGTAGTTCACCATGTCTATATACAGGGTACTAACTATATGGCAGATTTGTCCAACATGTCCATATACTGAGAGCTAGTTACATGGCAGGCAAGTCCAATATGTTCATATACAGACAGCTAGCTACATGGCAGGGTAGTGCAACATTTCCAAATACAGAGTACTAGCAACATGGCAGATGAGTCCAACATGTGCATATACTGAGAGTTAGCTAAATTGCAGATGAGTACAGCATCTGCATATTTAGAGGGCTAGCTACAAGTCAGAAGAGCCCAACTTGTCTATATACAGAGAGCTAGGTACATGGCAGGGTAGTGTAACATTTCCATATACAGAGTTCTAGCTACAGGGCAGATGAGTCCAACTTGTCTATATACAGAGACTTACCTACATGGCAGGGTAGTGCAACATTTAAATACAAAGTGTTCCAGCTACATGGCAGATGTGTCCAACATGTCCATATTCTGAGAACTAGCTACATGGTAGACAAGTCCAATATGTTCAAATATAGAGAGCTACCTACTTGACAGATCAGTCCAACATATACATGTTCAGAGTGCGAACGCCATGGTAGACAACTCCAAAATATACATATACAGAGAGCTGGCTGCATTGCAGGGTAGTGCAACATTTCCATATACAGAGTTCCAGCTACAAGGCACATGAGTCCAACTTGTCTATATACAGACAGCTAGCTACATGGCAGAGTAGTGCAACATTACCAAATATAGGGTTCTAGGTACATGGCAGATATGTCCAATGTGTCCATATAATGAGAGCTAGCTACATGGCAGAAAAGCCCAATATGTTCTTATTCAGGGAGCTACCTACTTGGCCGATTAGTCCTACATATCGATGTACAGAGAGCTAGCTAGTTGGCAGACAAGTCCAAAATGTCTGTATATAGAGAGATAGCTACATGGCAGGGTAGTGATTTCCATATAGAGTTCAAGCAACGTGGCAGATAAGTCCAACATGTCCATATACGGAGAATTAGCTACATGGCAGATGATTCCAGTATGCGCATATTTAGAGGGCTTGCTACAAGGCAGGTGAGTCCCATATATCTATATAGAGAGAGCTAGGTACATGGCAGGGTACTGCAACATTTCCATATACAGAGTTCTAGCTACATGGCAGATGTGTCCAACGTGTCCATATACCGAGAGCTAGCTACATGGCATAGCAGTCCAACATGTGCATATACAGGGTACTAGCTACATGTACGATGAGTCCAACATGTCCATATATTGAGAGCTAGCTACTCGGCAGACAATACTAATATGTTCATATACAGAGAGCTACCTACTTGTCAGATCAGTCCAACATATCCATGTACAGAGAGTTAGCTACATGGCAGACGAGTCTAAAGTGTTCATATACTTAGGGCTAGCTCCATGGCAGAGTAGTCCAAAATGTCCATGTACTGAGTTTTCGCTACATGTAAGATGTGTGCAACGTGTCAATATACTGAGAGCTAGGTACATGTCAGACAAGTATAATATGGTCATATTCAGAGAGCTACCTACTTGGCAGATCAATCCAACATATCCATGTACAGAGAGCCAGCTTCATGGCAGACAAGTCCAATGTGTTCATATACAGACGACTTCTTACTTGGTAGATCAGTCCAACATATCCATATATAGAAAGCTATCTACATGGCAGATGAGTCCAAAATGTCCATATACAGAGAGCTAGCTCTGGTAGCG
>NW_006408918.1:1664170-1665474 GCF_000296735.1 Chrysochloris asiatica
ATATACAGAGTTCTAGCTACAAGGCAGATGTGTCAAACTTGTCTATATACAGAGAACTAGGTGCATGGCATAGTATTGCAATATTTCCATATACAGCGTTATAGTTACATGGCAGATGGGTCCTACGTGTCCATATTCTGAGAGTGAGGTACATGGCAGACAAGTTTAATATGTTCATATACAGAGAGCTACCTACTTCGCATATCAGTGTAACTTATCCATGTACAGAGTGCTAGCTACATGGCAGACGAGTCCAAAATGTCCTTATACAGAGAGCTAGCTACATGGCAGGGTAGTGCAACATTTCCATATACAGAGTTCTAACTACATGGCAGATGTGTCCAAGGTGTCCATATATTGAGAGCTACCAGAATTGCAGACAAGTCCAATGTGTTCATATACAAAGAACTACATACTTGGCAGATAAGTCCAACATATTGATGTATGGAGAGATAAGTACACAGAAGATGAGTGAAAAATATCCAAATACAGAGTGCTAGTTAAATGGCAGGGTAGTGCAACATTTCCATATACAGAGTTCTAGCTACAAGCAGATAAGTCCCACTTGTTTATATACAGAGAGCTAGCTATATGGCAAAGTAGTGCAACACTTCCATATACAGAGTTCTATCTACATGGCAGATGTGTCCAAAGTGTCCATATACTAAGAGCTAGCTATATGGCAGACAAGTCCAATATATTCATTTACAGAGAGCTTACCTACTTGGAACATCAGTCCAACATATGCATGTACAGAGAGCTAGCTACATGGCATAGTATTGCTACATTTCCAAATACAGAGTTCTAGCTACAAGGCAGATGAGTCCAACTTGTCTATATACAGAGATCTAACTACATGGCATTGTAATGAAACATTTCCATATACAGAGTTCTAGCTACAAGGCAGATGAGTCCAACTAGTCTATATACAGTGATCTAACTACATGGCATGGTAGTGCAACATTTCCATATACAGAGTTCTAGCTACATGGCAGATGTGTCCAACGTGTCCATATACTGAGAGCTAAGTACATGGTAGAGTATACCAACATGTCTATATTCAGGGTATTAGCTACATGGCAGATGTGTCCAATGTGTCCATATACTGAGAGCCAACTACATGACAGACAAGTCCACTATGTTCATATACAGAGAGCTTCGTACTTGGTAGATCAGTCCAACATATCCAAATACAGAGAGATAGCTTCATGGCAGAAGAGTACAAAATGTCCATATACAGAGAGCTAGCTACATGGCAGGGTAGTGCAACATTTCCATATACAGAGTTCTAGCTACAAGGTAGA
>NW_006408918.1:1665849-1671004 GCF_000296735.1 Chrysochloris asiatica
ACATGGCAGATGGGTCCAACGTGTCCTTATACTGAGAGTAGCTTTATGGCAGACAAGTCCAATTTATTCATATACAGTATACTAGCTACATGGCAGAGTAGTCCAACATGTCCATATATTGAGAGCTAGCAACATGGCAGACAAATCCAATATGTTCATATACAGAGGGCTGCCTACTTGGCAGATAAGCCCAACATATCCATGTACAGAGAGTTTGCTACATGGCAGACGAGTACAAAATATCCATATAAAAAGAGCTAGCTACATGTCTGGGTAGTGCAACATTTCCATATACAGTGTTCTAGCTACAAGGCAGATGAATCCAACTTGTCTATATACAAAGAGCTAGCTATTTGGCAGGGTATTGAAATATTTCCATAAATAGAGTTCTAGCTACAAGGGAGATGAGTCCAACTTGCCTATATAGAGAGAGGTAGCTACATGGTACAGAATTGCAACATGTTCATATACTGAGAGCTAGCTACATCACAGACAAATTCAATATGTTCATATAGAGAGAGCTCACTATTGGGCAGATCAGTCCAACATATCCATGTACAGAGAGCTAGCTACATGGCAGACGAGTCCAAAATGTCCATATACAGACTACTAGCTATGTGGCAGGGTAGTGCAACATTTCCATATACAAAGCTCTCACTACATAGCAGATGTTTCCAACGTGTCCATAGACTGAGAGCTACCTACATCCTAGATCAATTCAAAATACTCATGCACAGAAAGCTAGCTACATGTCAGACGATTCTTAATTGTCCATATACATAGAGATAGCTACATGGCAGAGTAGTGCATCATTTCCATATACAGAGTTGAAGCCACATGGAAGATGATTCCAAAGTATTCATATCACGAGAGCTAGCTACATGACCGAATCTTCAAACATGTCCATATAAAGAGTACTAGCTACCTGGCTAATGAGTCCAACATGTCCATATACTGAGACCTAGCTACATGGCAGAGCAATGCAACATTTCCTTATACAGTGTTCTAGTTTCACGGCAGATGTGTCCAACATGTCCATATACTGAGAGCTACCTACATGGCAGATCAGTCCAACATGTTCAAATACAAAGTACTAGCTACATGGAAGTTGAGTACAACATGTTCATATACTGAGAGCTAGCTACATGGCAGACAAGTCGAATTTCTTCATATAAGGAAAGCTACCTACTTGGCAGATCAGTCCAACATATCCATGTACAAAGAGCTAGCTACAGAGAAGACGAGTCCCAAATGTCCATATACAGACAGCCAGATACATGACAGGGTAATGAGACATTTCCATTACAGAGTTCTAGCTACAAGGCAGACGAGTCAAACTTGTCTATATACAGAGAGCTAGTAGTGCAAATGAGTAGTGCAACATTTCCATATACAGAGTTCTAGCTAAATGACAGACGTGTCCAACGTGTGTCTTTATACTGAGAGCTACCTACATGGCAGATCAATCCAGTATCCATGCACAGAGAGCTACCTACATGTCAGATGAGTTCAACTTGTCTATATACAGAGATTTAGCTACATGGCAGAGTACTGCATCATTCCCATATACAGAGCTCAAGCTGCATGGCAGATGAGTCCAAAGTGTTCATATACTGATAGCTAGCTACATGGCAGAATAGTCCAACATGTCCATAGAAAGAATAATAGCTACATGGCAGATGTGTCAAATGTGTCCATATACTGTGAGCTAGCTACATCGCAGACAAGTCCAATATGTTCAAATCCAGAGAGGTAGCTATATGGCAGTGTAGTGAAACATTTCCAAATGCAGATTTCTAGCTCTATTGCAGATGTGTCCAATGTTTCCATATATTGAAAGCTGGCTACATGCACAGTAGTCCAACATGTCCATATAAGGATACTAGCTACATGGCAGATGAGTCCAACATGTCCATATACTGAGAATTAGCTACATAGCAGACATGTGCAAAATGTTCATAGACAGAAAGCTACCTACTTGGCAGATCAGTCCAATATATCCATGTAGAGAGAGTTAGCTACATGGCTGACCAGTCCAAAATGTTCATATACAGAGAGCTACCTACATGGCAGGATAGTTCACCATTTCCATATGCAGAGTTCTAGTTACATGACAGATGTGTCCAATCTCTCCATATACGGAGAGCTACCTACATGGCAGATCAGTTCAAAATATCCATGCAGAGAGAGCTAGCTACAAGTCATACATGGAAGTTGAGTACAACATGTCCATATACTGAGAGCTAGCTACATGGCAGACAAGTCGAATTTCTTCATATAAGGAAAGCTAGCTATATGGCAGAGTAGTGCATCATTTCCATATACAGAGATCAAGCTACATGGCAGATGAGTCCAAAGTGTTTGTATACTGAGAGGTAGCTCCATGACAGAGTAGTCCAACATGTCCATATATAGGGTACTAGCTTCCTGGCTAATGAGTCCGACATGTCCATATACTGAGAAAGAGCTACATGGAAGATAAGTCTATATGATCATATACAGAGAGCTACCTACTTGGCAGATCAGTCCAACATATCCATGTACAGAGATATAGATACATGGCAGACGAGTCCAAAATGTCCATATACAGATAGCTAGCTGCATCGCAATGTAGTGCAACATTTCCATATACAGAGTTCTAGCTTCAAGGCCGATGTGTCCAACCTGTCCATATACTGAGAGCTATCTACATGGCAGATCAGTTCAAAATATGCATGCACAGAGGGTTAGCTACATGGAAGACAAGTCCAACTCATCTATATACAGAGAGCTAG
Organism: Chrysochloris asiatica; assembly: GCF_000296735.1. Lineage (NCBI taxonomy): Eukaryota > Metazoa > Chordata > Mammalia > Afrosoricida > Chrysochloridae > Chrysochloris > Chrysochloris asiatica. The sequence continues at coordinate 1,668,624 of NW_006408918.1, forward strand.
ATACATGGAAGAGTAGTGCATCATTCCCATATACAGAGTTCAAGCTACATGGCAGATGAGTCCAAAGTGTTCATGTACTGAGAGCTAGCTACATGGCAGAGTAGTTCAATATGACCATATAAAGAATACTAGCTACATGGCAGATGTGTCAAACGTGTCCATATACTGAGAGCAAGTTACATCGCAGACAAGTCCAATATGTTCATATACAGAGAGGTAGATACAAGGCAGGGTAGTGCAGCATTTCCATATACAGAGTTCTAGTTATATGACAGATATGTCCAACGTGTTCATATACTGAAAGCTGGATACATGAAAGAGTAGTGCCACATTTCCATATATAGAGTTCTAGCTACATGGCAGATGTTTCAAAGTTGTTCATATACCGGGAGCTACATTCTTGGCAGATAAGTCCAATATGTTCATATAAAAAGAGTTATCTACTTCGCAGATCAGTCCGACATATCCATGTACACACAGCTATCTACATGGCAGACAAGTCCAAAATGTCCATATAGAGAGAGCTGGTCACATGGCAGAGAAGTACAACATTTCCATATACAGTGTTCTAAGTACAAGGCAGATGATTCCAACGTGTCTATATACAGAGAGCTAGCTACATGGCAGAGTAGTTCAACATTTCCATATACAGAGTTCTAGCTACAGATGAATCCAACATGTCCATATGCTGAGAGATTGCTACATGACAGGCAAGTCCAATATGTTCATATACAGAGAGCTACCTACTTGTCAGATCTGTCCAACATATCCATGTACAGAGAGCTAGCTACAAGGCAGACAAGTCCAAAATGTCCATATAAAGAGAGCTAGCAACATGGCAGGGTAGTGCAACATGTCCATATACAGAGTTCTAGCTACAAGGCAGATGTATGGAAGAGTAGTTCAAAATTTACATTTACAGAGTTCTAACTACATGGCAGAGTAGTGCAACATGTCCATATTCAGGGTAGTAGCTACATGACAGATGTGCCAACGTGTCCATATACTGAGAGCCACCTACAGGGCAGACAAGTCCAATATGTTCATATAAAGAGATCTACCTACTTGGCAGATCAGTCTAACATATACATGTACAGACAGCTAGCTACATGGAACATGAGATCAAAATGTCCATATAGAGGGAGCCACATGGCAGGGTAGTGCATTATTTCTATTTACAGATTAATAGCTACAAGACAGATTAGTCCAACTTGTCTATATGCAGACAGCTAACTACGTGGCAGGGTTGTGCAGTCTTTCCATATACAGAGTTCTAGTTGCGAGGCAGATGTTTCCAACGTGTCTGTATATTGAGAGCTAGGTACATGCCAGAGTAGTACAACATGCCCATATACAGGGTACTAGCTACATCGCATAGGAGTCCAACATGTCCATATGCAGAGAGCTAACTACATAGCAGACAAGTCCAATATGTTCATATACAGAGAGCTAGCTACTTGTCAGATCAATCCAACATATCCATGTACAGAGAGCTAGCTACATTTCAGACGAATATAAAATGTCCATGTACAGAGAGCTAGCTACATGTCATGGTAGTGCAACATGTCCATATACAGAGTTCTAGCTACAAGGCAGATGAGACGAACTTGTATATATACGGAGAACTAGCAACTTGGCAGAGTTTGCAGCATTTCCATATACAGAGTTCTAACTACATGGCATATGTGTCCAACATGTCCATATACTGAGTGCTAGCTACCTGGCAGAGTAGTACAACATGTCCATATACAGGGTACTAGCTACATCGCAGAGAAGTCCAACCTGTCCATATATTGAGAGCTAGCTTCATTTCAGACAAGTCCAATATGTTCATATATAGAGAGCAACATACTTAGCAGATCAGTCCAACATGTCCATGTACAGAGAGCTAGCTACATGTCAGACGAGTCTAACATGACCATATACAGAGAGCTAGCTACATGGCAGGGTAATGCAACATTTCCATATACAGAGTTCTAGCTACAACGCCGTTGACTGCAACTTGTCTATATACAGAGAGCTAAATACATGACAGTGTAGTGCAACATTTCCATAGAGAGAGTTCTAGCTACATGGTAGAGTAGTCTAACATGTCCATATTCAGGGTAGTAGCTACATGGTAAATGTCTCCAACGTGTCCATATACTGAGAGGAAGCTATAGGGCAGACAAGTACAACATTTTCATACACAGAGAGCTACCTAGTTGGCAGATTAATCCAACATATCCATGTACAGAAGGCTAGTTACATGGCAGGCAAGTCCAAAATGTCCACATAAAGAAAGGTAGCTACATGACAGAGTAGTGCAACTTTTCCACATACAAAGTTCTATGTACATGTCAAATGTGTCCAATGTGTCCATATACAGAAAGCTAGCTGCA
>NW_006408918.1:1671479-1678354 GCF_000296735.1 Chrysochloris asiatica
AGCTACAAGGCATAGTATTGCAACATTACCACATACAGAGTTCTAGGTACATGGCAGATGTGTCCAACGTGTCCATATACTGAGAGCTAGCTACATGTCACACAAGTTCAATATGTTCATATGCAGAGAGTTACCTAATTGGCAGATCCGTCCAACATATCCATGTACAGAGAGCTAGCTACATGGCAGATGAGTCCAAAATGTCCATATACAGAGAGCTTGCTACATGTCATGGTAGTACAACATTTCATTATACAGAGTTCTATCTTCAAGGTAGATTAGTCCAACTTGCAGCATTTCAATAAACAGAGTTCTAGATACATGGCAGGGTAGTGAAACATTTCCATATACAGAGTTCTAGGTACAAGGAAAATGAGTCCAACTTGTCTATATACAGAAAGCGAGGTACATGACATAATAGTGCAACTTTTTCCATATACAAAGTTCTGGGTACATGGCAAATGTGTCCATATGTGTTCAACATGTCGATATACTGAAAGCTAGCTAGCTGGCAGAGTAGTACAACATGTCCATATACAGGGTACTAGCTACATCGCAGAGAAGTACAACCTGTCCATATATTGAGTGCTTCCTTCATTTCAGACAAGTCCAATATGTTCATATAGAGAGAGCAACATACTTGGCAGATCATTCCAACATATCCATGTACAGAGAGCTAGCTATATGTCAGACGAGTCTAAAATGACCATATACAGAGAGCTAGCTACATGGCAGGGTAATGCAACATCTCCATATACAGAGTACTAGCTACAAGACAGATGACTGCAACTTGTCTATATATAGAGAGCTAAACACATGACATGGTAGTGCAACATTTCCATATAGAGAGTTCTAGCAACATGGCAGAGTAGTCCAACATGTCCATATTCAGGGTAGTAGCTACATGGTAGATGTCACCAACGTGTCCATATACTGAGAAGAACATACAGGGCATACAAGTCCAACATTTTCATACACAGAGAGCTACCTAGTTGGCAGATCAGTCCAACATATCCATGTACAGAGGGATAGCTACATGGCAGGCAAATCTAAAATGTCCATATACAGAGAGCTAGTTACAGGGCAGGGTAGTGCAACATTTCTATATACAGAGTTCTAGCTATAAGGCAGATGAGTCCAACTTGTCTATATACAGAGAGATAGCTACATGGCAGAGTAGTGCAACATTTCCATATACAGAGTTCTATATACATGGCATATGTGTCCAACATGTCCATATGCTGAGAGCTAACTACTTGGCAGATCAGTCCAAAAAAATCTATGTACAGAGAGCTAGCTACATGGCAGACTCGTCCAGAATGTCCATATACAGAAAACTAGATACATGGCAGTGTAGTGCAACATTTCTATATAAAGTGTTCTATCTACAAGGCAGATTAGTCCAACTTGTCTATTCACAGACAGCTAACTACTTGGCAAGGATGTGCAGTCTTTCCATATACAGAGTTCCAGCTACATGGCAGATGTGTCCAATGTGTCCATATACTGAGAGCTAGCTATACGGCAGAGTAGTACAACATGTCCATATACAGGGTACTAGCTACATCGCAGAAGAGTCTAACTTGTCCATATTCAGAGATCTAGCTACATGGCAGACAAGTCCAATATATTCATATAGAGAGAGCTACCTACTTGGAAGATCAGTCCAACATATCCATGTACAGAGAGCTGGCTCCATGTCAGACGAGTCGAAAATGACCATATACAGAGAGCTAGAGATGCACAATTCTAATTAAAAGGCAGATATGGCTTGTCCATACAATGAGAGCTAGCTACATGGCAGAGACATCCAACATGTCCATATACAGGGTACTAGCTACAAGGCAGATGGCTCCAAGATGTCCATATACTGAGAGCTAGCTCCATGGAAGATGAGCCCAAAATGTCCATGTGCAGAGATCTAGCTACATGGCAGGGTAATGCAACATTTCCATATACAGAGTTCTAGCTACAAGGCAGACGACTGCAACTTGTCTATATACAAAGAGCTAACTACATGGCAGGGTAGTGCAACATTTTCATATACAGAGTTCTAGCTACATGGCAGATGTGTCCAACGTGTCTATATACTGAGAGCATACTACATGGCAGACAAGTCCAAGATGTTCATATACAGAGAGCTACCAACTTGGTAGATCAGTACAACATATACATGTACAGAGAGCTAGCTACATGTCAGATGAATCCATAATGTCCACATACAGACAGCTAGCTCATGGCAGGGTAGTGAAACATTTCCATATGCAGAGTTCTAGGTACAAGGCAGATGAATCCAACTTGTCTATATTCAGAAAGCCATCTACATGACAGAGTAGAGCAACATTTCCATCTACAGACTTCTAGATACATGGCAGATGTGCCCAACATGTCAATATACAGAGAGCTAGATGCATTGCAGAGTTACCCAATATGTCCATATTCAGAATTCTAGCTACATGGCAGATGTGTACTACGTTTCCATATACTGAGAGCTTGCTACAAGGCAGAAAAGTCCAGTATGTTCATCAACAAATAGCTACATACTTGGCAAATCAATCCTACATATACATGTACAGAGAGCTAGCTACAAAGCAGACGAGTCAAAAATCTCCATATAATGAGAGCTAACTACATGGCAGGGTAGTGCAACATTTTCATATACAGAGTTCTAGCTATAAGGCAGATGAGTCCATTTTGTCTATATACAGAGAGCAAGCTACATGCCAGAGTAGAGCAACATGTCCCATATATAGAGTTCTAGTTACATGGCAGATATGTACAATGTGTTCATAAACTGAGAAGTTGCTACATGACAGAGCAGTTCAACATGTCCACATACAGGGTACTAGGTAAATGGCAGATAAGTCCAAAACGAAAATATACTGAGAGCTAGCTACATGGCAGACAAGTCCAATATATTCATATACAGAGAGCTACTTATTTCGCAGATCAGTGTAACATATCTATGTACAGAGAGATAGCTACATGGCAGACATTCCAAAATGTCCATATACAGAGATCTAGCTACATGACAGGGTAGTGCTACATTTACATACACAGAGTTCTTGCTACATATGTGTCCAAGGTGTCCATATAGTGATAGCAACTTACATGGCAGACAAGTCCAATATGTTCATATACAGAGAGCTAACTACTTGGCATATCAGTCCACCATATCCATTTACAGAGAGCTAGCTTCATAGAAGATGAGTCCAAAATGTCCATATACAGAGAGCTAGCCACATTTCAGGGTAGTGCAACATTTCCATATAAAGAGTTCTAGGTACAAGGCAGATGAATCCAACTTGTCTATATACAAAGAGCTAGCTACAAGGCAGTGTAGTGCAACATTTCCATATACAGAGTACTACCTACATGGCAGATGTGTCCTACATGTCCATATGCTGAGAGCTACCTACATGGCAGACCAATCCAAAATATCCATGTACAAAGAGTTAGCTACATGGCAGATGAGTCCAAAATGTCCATATACAGAGATCTATCTACATGGCATAGTAGTACAACATTTGTATATATAGAGTTATATCTTTAAGGCAGATTTGTCCAACTTGTCTATATACAGAGAGCTAGCTACTTGGAAGAATTGTGCAGCATTTCCATATACAGAGTTCTAGCTCCATTGTATATGTGTCCAACGTGTCCATATACTGAGAGCAAGCTACATTACAAAGTAGTAAAACATGTCCATATACAGGGTACTAGCTATATCCCAGAGGAATAAAATATGTCCATATACTGAGAGCTAGCTACATGGCAGACAAGTCCAATGTATTCATATATACAGAGCTACCTACTTGGCAAATCAGTCCAAGATATCAATGCACAGAGAACTAGCTACATGTCAGAGAAGTCCAAAATGTCCATATACAGAGAGCTAGCTACATGGCAGGGTAATGCATCTTTTCTATATACAGAGTTCTAGTTACAAGACAGATGACTGTAACTTGTCTATATACAGAGACCTAACTACATGGCAGGGTATTGCAACATTTCCATATAGAGAGTTCTAGCTACATGGTAGATGTGTCCAACGTGTTCATAAACTGAGAGCTAGCTACATGGCAGACAAGTGCAATATGTTCATATACATAGAGCTAATTACTTGGCAGATCAGTCCAACATATCCATGTACAGAGAGCTAGCTACATGGCAGATGAGTCCAAAATGTCCATACACAGAGAGCTAGCTACATTTCATGGTAGTGCAATATTTCATTATACAGAGTTCTAGGTACAAGGCAGATGAGTCCAACTTGTCTATAAACAGAGAGCTAGCTATGTGGCAGAGTTGTGCAACATTTCCCATATATAGAGTTCTAGCTACATGGCAGATGTGTCCAAAGTGTCCACACATTGAGAAGTACCTACATGGCAAAGTCCAATATATTCATATACAGAGGGCTACCAACTTGTCAGATCAGTCCAACATATCCATGTACAGAGAGCTAGCTACATGTCAGAAAAGTCCAAAATGTCCATATACAGAGAGTTAGCTGTATGGCAGGGGAGTGCAACATTTTCATATACAGATTTCTAGCTATAAGGCAGATGAGAACAACTTTTCTATATACTGAGAGCTAGCTACATTGCAGAGTAGTACAACACTTCCATATACAGAGTTTTATCTACATAGCAGTTGTGTCCAACGTGTCCATATATTGAGAACTAGCTGTATGGAACACAAGTCTAATATGTTCATATATAGAGAGCTACCTAGTTGGTAGATCAGTCCAGCATATCCATGTACAGAGAGCTAGCTACATGGCAGATGAATCCAAAATGCCATATAAAGAGAGCTAGCTACATGGCATGGTAGTGCAACATTTCTATATACAGAGTTCTATCTTCAAGGCAGATTAGTCCAACTTGTCTATATACAGAGAGCTAGCTACTTGGTAGAATTGTGCAGCATTTCCATATAGAGAGATCTAGCTACTGGGCAGATATGTCCAACATGTCCATGTACTGAGAGCTAGCTACATGCTATACAAGTCCAAAATGTTCATAAACAGAGTGCTACCTACTTGCTAGATTGGTGCTACATATCCATATACAGGGAGCTAGCTACATGGCAAGGTAGGGCAACATTTCCATATACAGAGTTTAGCTACAAGGCAGATGAGTTGAAATTGTGTATATACAGAGAGCTAGCTACATGGCAGAGTACTCCAACCTGTCCATTTTCAGAGTTCTAGCTACATGGCAGATATGTTCAACTTTTCCATATACTGAGAGCTAGCTAAAAGTCATAAAACTCCAGTATGTTTATAAATAGATACCAACCTACTAAGCAGATCAGTCCAACAAATCCATGTACAGAAATCTAGCTACATGACCGACGAGTCCAAAATCGCCATATAAAGAGAGCTACCTACATGGCAGGGTAGTGCAACATTTGCATATACAGAGTTCTAGCTAGAAGGCAGATGAGTCCAATTTGTATATATACAGAGAGGTAGCTACATTGCAGAGTAGGGCCACATTTCTAAATACAGAGTTCTACCTACATGTCAGATGTGTCCAACATACCCATATATTGAGAGCTACCTACATGGCAGATCAGTCCAAAATAAACATGTACAGAGAGCTACCTACTTGGCATATCAGTCCAACATATCCATGTACAGAGAGCTAGCTACATGGCAAATGAGTCCAAAATGTCCATATAAAGAGATATAGCTATATGGCAGGGTAGTGCAACATTTCCTTATACAGAGTTCTAGATACAAGGCAGATGATTCCAACTTGTCTATATACAGAGAGCAAGCTACATGGCAGTGTAGTGCAACATTTCCATATACAGAGTTCTAGCTACTGGGCAGATATATCCAACGTGTCCATATACTGAGAGCTAGCTACATGGCAGACAAGTCCAATTTGTTCATATACAGAGGGCTACCTACTTGGCATGTCAGCCTAACATATCCATGTACAGAGAGCTAGCTACATGGTAGATGATTACAAAATGTCCCATATACAGAGAGCTAGCTACATGGCAGGGTAGTGCAACACTTCCATATACAGAGTTCTGTCTACATGACAGATGTATCCAACGTGTCCGTATACAGAGATCTAGCTACATGGCAGACAAGTCCAATATGTTCATATACAGAGAGCTAATTACTTAGAATATCAGTCCAACATATCGATGTACAGAGAGCTAGCTACATGGCAGATGTGCCCAAAATGTCCATATACAGAGAGCAAGCTACATGGCAAGGTAATGCAACATTTTCACACAGAGAGTTCTAGCTACATGGCAGATTTGTCGAACCTGTCCATATACTGAGAACTACCTACATGGCCGTTCAATTCAAAATATCCATGCCCATAGAGCTAGCTACATGGCAAATGAGTTTGAAAAGTCCATATACAGAGAGCTACCTACATAGCAGAGTAGTGAATCATTTCCATATACAGAGTTCAAGAAAAAATGGCAGATGAGACCAAAGTGTTCATATACTGAGAGGTAGCTTCACGGCAGAGTAGTCCAACATGTCCATATACAGGGTACCAGCTTCCTGGCTAATGAGTCCAACATGTCCATATACTGAGAGCTAGCTACATGGCAGACAAGTCCAATATGTTCATATACAGAGAGCTAGCTACTTGGCAAATCATTCCAACATATCCATGTACAGAGAGCTAGCTACAGAGCAGACAAGTCCAAAATGTCCATATACAGATAGCTAGCTACATGGCAGATCAATACAAAATATCCATGCACAGAGAGCTAGCTACATGTCAGATGAGTTCAACTTGTCTATGTACAGAGAGTTAGCTACATGGGAGAGTATTTCATCAATCCCATATACAGGGTTCAAGCTTCATGGGAGATGAGTCCAAAGTGTTCAT
>NW_006408918.1:1678533-1682611 GCF_000296735.1 Chrysochloris asiatica
AAAATATCCAGGCACAGCTAGCTACATGTCAGACGAGTCCAAAATGTCCATATACACAGAGCTAGCTACATGGCAGAGTAGTGCATCATTTCCATATACAGAGTACAAGCTACGTGGCATATGAGTCCAAAGTGTTCAAATACTGAGAGGTAGCTCCATGGAACAATAGACCAACATGTCCCTATATAGGGTACTAGCTTCCTGGCTGAGACCAACATGTCGATATACTAAGAACTAGCTACATGAAAGACAAGTCCAGTATGTTAATATACAGAGACCTACCTACTTGGCAGATCAGTCCAACAGATCCATGTACAGAGAGCTAGCTACAGGGCAGATGAGTCCAAAATGTACATATACAGAAAGCTACATACATGGCAGGATAGTGCAACATTTCCATATACAGAGTTCTAGCTACATGGCAGATGTGCCCAATCTCTACATATAACGAGAGGTAACTACAAGGCAGATCAGTTCAAAATATCCATGTACAGAGCGCTAACTACATGTCAGACGAGTCCAAAATGTCCATATAGAGAAAGCTAGCTACATGGCAGAGTAGTGCATCATTTTCATACACAGAGATCAAGCTACATGGCAGATGTGTCCAACATGTCCATATACTGAGAGCTAGTTACATGAAAGATAAAGGGTACTAGCTTCCTGGCTAATGAGTCCAACATGTCCATATACTGAGAGCTGGCTACATGAAAGATAAGTCCAATATGTTCATGTACAGAGAGCTACCTACTTGGCAGATCAGTCCAACATATCCATGTTCAGAGAGCTAGCTACATGGCAGATGAGTCTAAAGTGTCCATATACAGAGAGTTAGCTATATGGCAGGGTAGTGCAACATTTCGATATACACAGTTCTAGCTACAAGGCAGATGAGTGCAACTTGTCTATATACAGAGAGCTATCTACATGGCAGGGTAGTGCAACATTTCCATATAGAGAGTTCGAACTACATGCAGATGTGTCTAACGTGTCTATATACTGAGAGATACCTACATGGCAGGTCAGTCCAAAATATCCATGCACAGAGAGCTAGGTACATGTCAGATGAGTCCAAAATGTCCACATACAATGAGGTAGCTACATGGCAGAGTAGTGCATCATTTCCATATACAGAGTTCAAGCTACATTGTAGATGATTCCAAAGTGTCCAAATATTGAAAGCTACCTAAGTGGCTGATTAGTCCAACATATCCATAAACAGAGAGCTAGATACATGGCAGACTAGTCCAAAATGTCCATATACAGAGAGATAGCTACATGGTAGGGAAGTGCAACATTTCCATATACAGTAATCTAGCTACATGGCAGATGTGTCAAAGGTAACCGTATACTGAGAGCTAGCTACATGGCAGAGTAGTCCAACATGTCCATATACAGGGTACTAGCTACATGACAGATGTGTCCAACCTGTCCATATACTGAGAGCTACCTACAAGGCAGATCAGTTCAAAATATCCATGCACATAGAGCTAGCTACATGGCAGGGTAGTGCACCAATTCCATATACAGAGTTCTAACTACTTGGCAGATGTGCCCAATGTGTCCATATACTGAGAGCTAACTACATGGCAGACAAGTCCAATATGTTTATATACAGAGAGCTACCTACTTGTCAGATCAGTCCAACATAGCCATGTACAGAGAGCTAGCTACATAGCAGACGAGTTCAAAATGTCCATATACAGAGAGCTAGCTACATGGCAGTGTAGTGCAACATTTCCATATACAGAGTTCTAGCTACACGGCAGATGAGTCCATCTTGTCTATATACAGAGAGCAAGCTACATGGCAGAGTAGTGCATAATTTCCATATACATAGTACTAGCTACAAGGCAGATGAGTACAACTTATCTATGTACAATGAGCTAGCTACATGGCAGTGCATTCTAACACGTCCATATACAGGGTAATAGCTACATGGCAGATGTGTCCAACGAGTCCATATACTGAGAGCTAGCTACATGGCAGACAAGTCCAAAATGTCCATATACAGAGAACTAGATACATGGCAGAGTTGTGCATCATTTCTATATACAGAGTGCAAGATACATGGCCAATGAGTCCAAAGTGTTCATAAACTGAAGGCTAGCTACGTGGCAGAGTAGTCCAACACGTCCATATAAAGTGTACTAACTACCTGGCTAATGAGTCCAACATGTCCATATACTGAGAGCTGCCTACATGGGATATGAGTCCAAAATATCCATGCACAGAGAGCTGGCTATATGTCAGAGAAGTCCAAAATGTCCATATACAGAGAGCTAGCTACATGGCAGAGTAGTGCATCATTTCTATATACAGAGTGCAAGATACATGGCCGATGAGTCCAAAGTGTTCATAAACTGAGGGCTTGCTACGTGGCAGAGTAGTCCAACATGTCCATGTAAAGAATACTAGCTACCAGACTAATAAGTCCAATATGTCCACATACTGAGAGATAGCTACATGGCAGATAATCCAATATGTTCATAAAAAGAGAGCTACCTACTGGGCAGATCAGTCCAACATTTCCATGTACAGAGAGCTAGCTACATGTCAGACGAGTCCAAAATGTCCATATACTGAAAGCTACCTAAGTGGCTGATCAGTCCAACATATCCATAAACAGAGAGCTAGAAACATGGCAGACTAGTCCAAAATGTCCATATACAGAGAGATAGCTACATGGTAGGGAAGTGCAACATTTCCATATACAGAATTCTAGCTACATGGCATATGTGTCCAATGTAACCTTATACTGAGAGCTAACTACATGGCAGAGTAGTCCAACATGTCCATATACAGGGTACTAGCTACATGGCAGATAGTCCAACATGTCCATATACTGAGAGCTAGCTACATGGCAGACAAGTCCAATATGTTCATATACAGAGAGCTACCTACTTCGCAGAGCAGTGCAACATTTCCATATACAGAATTCTAGCTACATGGCATATGTGTCCAATGTAACCTTATACTGAGAGCTAACTACATGGCAGAGTAGTCCAACATGTCCATATACAGGGTACTAGCTACATGGCAGATAGTCCAACATGTCCATATACTGAGAGCTAGCTACATGGCAGACAAGTCCAATATGTTCATATACAGAGAGCTACCTACTTCACCGATCAGTCCAACATGTCCATGTACAGAGAGCTAGCTACATGGCAGGGGAGTCTGAAATGTCCATATACAGAGAACTAAATACATGGCAGAGTAGTGAATCATTTCTATATACAGAGTTCAAGGTACATGGCAGATGAGTCCAAAGTGTTCATATACTGAGAGGTAGCTTGATGGCAGAGTAGTCCAACATGTCCATATACAGGCCAACAAGTCTATATACTGAGAGCTAGCTACATAGTAGATAAGTCCAGTATGTTCATATATGAAGAGCTAACTGCTTGGCAGATCAGTGCAACATATCCATATACAGAGACTTGCTAACTGGCAGACAAGTCCAATATGTTCATATACAACGAGCTACCTACTTGGAAAATCAGTCCAACACATCCATGTACAGAGAGCTACCTACATGGCAGACGATTCTAAAATGTCCATATACAGAGAGCTAGTTTTATGGCAGAGTAGAGTATCATTTCCATTTCAAGCTACATGGCAGATTAGTCCACAGTGTCTATATACTGAAAGCTACCTTCATGGCAGATCAGTCTAACATATCCATGTACAGAGACCTAGCTACATGGCAGATGAGTCCCAAGTGTCCATATACAGAAAGCTAGTTACATTGCAGGTAAGTGCAACATTTCCATATACAGAGTTCCGATACATTGTATATGTGTCCAATGTGTCCATATACTGAGAGCTAGCTACATGTCAGAATAGTCCAACATGTCCATGTACAGGATACTAGCTACAAGGCATATTAGTCCAACATGTCCATATACTGAGAAATAACTACATGGCAGACAAGTCCAATATGTTCTTTTTATTATTATTATTATTTTAATTTAGGGTTTTTATTGTGGATTGAGTGAAAGTTTACAGGGCACATCATCGGTTTCACATTCAACACTTCATATAACTTGTTTCATTACATTGATTATAATCCCCT
>NW_006408918.1:1685387-1686175 GCF_000296735.1 Chrysochloris asiatica
TGCCTCCAGGTAGATGTGATCAGGAAATGGGCTTCCCTTTTCACTCTTTTTCCTTTATCTCAGAGGTTCTGCCAGGCGTCTGTGGCTGTTCCGATTCTTTCCCCATGTGGTCTCACCAAAGGTGGCGGCTCCTGGAGCAGCTGAGCGTCCCGGACTAGAAAGCAAAAGATTTCTTGCTTCTGCCACAAATTCCCCCAACTGTGAGCCTTCCAACATTCTAAGTATTCCTTTACATGTGGTTCAGAATTCTGGGACCATCCCCTGAACCTGTTTGGTCAGTTATTCTGTGTTGTTGATAGCGGAGCTCTCTGCTATACGTCCACCTGATCCGCCATCTTGTTTGTTCCTACCCAATATGTTCTTTAACAGAGAGCTACCTACTTGGCAGATCAGTCCAACATATCAATGCACAGAGAGCTAGTTACATGGCAGACAAGTCCAATATTTTCATATACAGAGAGCTACCCACTTAGCAAATCAGTCCAACATATCCATGTACAGAGAGCTGCCTACATGGTATACGAGTCCAAAATGTCCATATACAGAGCTAGCTACATGGCAGGGTAGTGCAACATTTCCATATACAGAGTTCTAGCTACAAGAATGATGGGTCCAACAAGTCCATATACTGAGACCTAGCTACATGGCAGACGAGTCCAAAATGTCCATATACAGAGAGGTAGCTACTTGGCAGATCAGTCCAATATATGCATGTACAAAGAACCTACATGGCAGATGAGTCCAAAATATCCATATACAGAGTGGTAGCAACATAGCAGGTTAGTGTA
>NW_006408919.1:0-410 GCF_000296735.1 Chrysochloris asiatica
AAAGACACTTGATTGCTATCCTTGATGTCTTCCTGGAAAACAGCTTGCTTATTCTTGTAGCAGCCAGTCATGTTGACATTTTTGTTTTGGGTTTTTCCTGATGATCTTTCTTTGAAGATATCACTCTAGCTGTTCCAGGCTGGTCTGTTTGTCCTTGCTAGTGGGAATGTCCTACCTCATAAGGTTCTGGATGGGGCTCAGGATTCCACCTAAGGTCTTGTATGCTACAAAGACTTTGGAAGAGGCCTATTTCAGTGGGCAAGTTCTAGAACCCTTTTTAGGTATTCCAATCAGTTATAGGCTGAAAACAGGCTTACAAGTTTTCTCTAATCATGTTTCCCAACATTTCTTTCTATCCCACTCAAGTGTCTATTTTACAAATGTAGGCAAGGGAAACTAATATTCATAAG
>NW_006408919.1:2588-3301 GCF_000296735.1 Chrysochloris asiatica
TTTTAGTTATAAATCGTTCAGGGACAGCTGTGGCTATTTGGTTTTAAGTGGGAACTGTCCCTTTAAAGTTTGAGGAGATTTGCATGCATGTGTAGTAGAACCCTCCAAGCATAGACACTCATCCACCTCTATAGTCATAAGAATGGAAGTGCGCAGATAGTGAGGGACCAATGGACAGACACCAAAAAAAAAAAAAAAGAATGTCCACACTTTTATCTCTGCAGTTCTGTCAGGCATCCATGGCTGCTCTGATCCTTCTCCCACTTGGTCTTGCCCAGGATGGAGTTTCTGGGAGCAGCAGAGCATCTTTAATTAGAAAGCTATGGATTTCTTGCTTCTGCTACAAATCCCCCTAGCTGTAAGCTTTCCAACCTTCTAAATATTCCTTTATATGTGGTTCAGAGTTCTGGCACCATTCCCTGAGGCTGCTTGGTCCGGTATTCTGTGTTGTTGCTGATGGAGCTCCTCACTGCAATTCTACCAGAGCCACCATCTTGCTTGTACTCCCACATCACAGAATTTTGTTATTCCCACTGGTAACTACTTTTCCCTTGGGGAGAGTCCCATTCACTGTTCCCTTTATTTTAGTATAATTAGTCCACTCCTTCTCTGTGGTCTAGACAGCTAGCTGTCTCTATGCTCAGTTGCACCTGGGAAGGGCCATCCTAGTCTGGCTGGAGTCTGTCCTGTTTCCAGGTCTTTATCAGCACCAG
>NW_006408919.1:3401-4286 GCF_000296735.1 Chrysochloris asiatica
CTTTCCTGACTTCTTCCTTATTTTTCTCAACTTCATTGTATAGTGTTTGATACATTTTATAATTATTTTCTGAATTCCTTCTCAGGCATTTCCAAAGCTTTCCCCTCTTCCAGTATGGAGTGTAGGTCTACTTCCAGCTCATTTGCCTCAGTCACTTTATCTCGTTTCTGGTCATCTGCTTCTGTTTTTTGGGAATATTTAGGAATTATCTGTGGTTTAATGCTTAGATAGGTGTGTATTTTGGTATTTTTTTTTAATGCTTTCTGATTGCTTCTAGGTACATGTGATCAGGAAATGGTTAAAACTTTATTTGTGTGTGTTTTATTTTTTGTCTTTTCACTCTTCTTCCTGAGAAATTCAAAGATGCCACTGTTTGTAGTTTTGACATAATTTAGGATTTAATTTTTAGCCTATTTCCTTTTTAGTCTGCCTGTCCC
Source organism: Chrysochloris asiatica (assembly GCF_000296735.1). NCBI lineage: Eukaryota > Metazoa > Chordata > Mammalia > Afrosoricida > Chrysochloridae > Chrysochloris > Chrysochloris asiatica. Next base: position 3,839 of record NW_006408919.1, read on the forward strand.
ACTCCACAATCCCCATCCAGTCCTTTTTTTTTTTTTTTAGTTATAAATCGTTCAGGGACAGCTGTGGCCATTTGGTTTTTAGTGGGAACTGTCTCTTTAAAGTTTGAGGAAATTTGCATGCATGTGTAGTAGAACCCTCTAAGCATAGACACTCAGCCACCTCTATAGTCATAAGAATGGAAGTGCACAGATAGTGAGGGACCAATGGACAGACACCAAAAAACAAACAAACAAACAAACAAAAAAGAATGTCCACACTTTTATCTCTGCAGTTCTGTCAGGCATCCATGGCTGCTCTGATCCTTCTCCTACTTGGTCTTGCCCAAGATGGAGTTTCTGGGAGCAGCAGAGCATCTTTAATTAGAAAGCAATGGATTTCATGCTTCTGCTACAAATTCCCCTAGCTGTAAGCTTTCCAACCTTCTAAATATTCCTTTATATGTGGTTC
>NW_006408919.1:7205-7659 GCF_000296735.1 Chrysochloris asiatica
TCAGAGTATTAAAAGAGCTATAGGAAGACATTTAGTTCAAGGTATCCTTCCTCTTCCACCCCAAGATTAGTTCTTCGGGTGTGTAGAGGAGACCAGAGGACTGACTGCAAAGGGATAGCTGGAAGGCCCTGAGTCAACTAAAAAGGTCACAATTTGTTTATGTGGCCCCACTTCTAAATTTACTAGGGGCTCCCAGTGCGACTCATCAATATAAAAGAGATCCCGACCCTCCCTATTCCTCGTAAAAGGTCAGTCATAAAGGAAATATTTTCCTTTCTTTTTGCCATTCTGGGTATTCCCTCTTAAAATGTCCTACTTTTCCACATTTAAAGTACCTGTTTTCTCCTCCGTCTGTCTTTGTGTTCCCTTCCCCTCTTGTTTGGTCCTGACTGTGGGGAGTCAGGATCCCAAGGGACATCAGTTAATTGTCCTCCTGAGTTGCCTGTCTGAAGGT
>NW_006408919.1:10324-11579 GCF_000296735.1 Chrysochloris asiatica
GCCCAAGATCGGACATTGTTTTGTTCTGCTGTGCATGAGGTCTCTATGAATCGGTTCCGACTCGATGGCACCTGACAACAACATAAGGAGCTCTGGTAGCATAGTGGTTACAAAACAGGCTGCCAACTTCAAGGTCGGCAGTTCAAAACTACCAGCAGTTCTGTAGGAGAAAGATGAGGCATTCTGCTCCCGTAAAAATTTACAGCCCTGGAAACCCTGTGCAGGGTCACTGTGAGTCAGAACCAACTCCATGGTACTTAACAACAACAACAGCATTAGTCGAGTCCTGGTGTGGTGTTGTGGGTTAATGTGCCAGACTGCAAAGCCATTTGAACTGCAAGTTCGTCGGTTCAACAACACCAGCTGCTCCTAGAAAACCCTATACAGGGTCCCTATTGGTGAGAACCAATTTGATGGCACTTCACCAAAACAACATTAGTAACAAAATGGAGTTTTAACAGTCCCTGGCCCAAAGGATATTCTTGGTCTAACCTGGTGTATTTTCTCATTTGACTTTTAAGTCTGTCTAAAAACTGTGCAACTCCTTCATCTTTTCCCTGTTGCATATCACAGGCCTTAGACACATTTTGGGATCAGGGAACTAATTGTCAGATTCCCTTAATTATTATCTCCCTAAGGTCCCTCATGTGACACTGATGGGCTGTTAACTTTATTGTTACATTGGACATCTTGGTTAGGGACCACAGCATCAGCCACTGGGATGCCTGGACTGGCAGAATATTCGTATTCCCACGTAGCCATCACTGTCCTGCGAATCATGGCCCTTTCTTCTCCTGAAAATAAGATTCCAGATATTGCCATAAGTTCTGCCCAGGTTAGGAATTGGCCTACCTGGTCAGCGACCCCATGGGGATCATCAAGGAGTGGTTTTAGTTCCTTTTTTGCTTATTAATTTAAGTCCCCTGAACTACTTAGGGGTGCACTGATTAACCACACTTGTCCTCCTCCTTAGGTGACTTCTCTAACAGGAATAAGGGGTTAAATCTGACTCTTGGGAGAAGGGGGGAAGGGAAGGTTTTATGTATCTTTTTGGCATTGTGTGATTTGTTTTTTTAAGCCTCTGCAGGGAAGGGTATTGCACTAGTGCCAATAAATTGGACTTCACAGGGGGAGCAGGCTCAGGGGAAGAGGGCTCAATTTTGTGAGTCTGGTGTGTGGTGTGCGGGAGGAATGGCAGGATTGTGAGGCTGGTGTAGAGAGAAAAGGAATCCCTAGGGGAAGAAAGTTTTTCTTT
>NW_006408919.1:12619-14216 GCF_000296735.1 Chrysochloris asiatica
GGTCACCACATGGTGGTGCTTGTGTAGTCCTTTTACCTGCATTATCAAGAGTCCATATTTAGTCACTTTCTTGGGAGACTTCAGCTGCTCTCACCCCAGGGCTTCCATGACTAGGCAGAAGGACACGTCTCTATCAGTGTAGAAGGCAAAAGCTCCTTCCCAAAGGTCATGGGAAATCCCATAGGATCCCCCAAATTGTTAGAAATGAAACCTGATATCACACAAAAAGACACTCTGTAAGACTAAATTACCTCAGCAAGGCAAAATTTACTTCTGCGGAGGGGTGCATGTAGCTATACAAGAACAGGCTAATGCGCACATTTGGATTTTTATCCCTGACATGAGTCTAAAGGCTGTGTCATTCCTCATTGGCTAGGGCTTTCACTGCACAGTCTTGACTTTACCCAGTTGGCTAATTAAAATTGCTAAGGCATGCATTCTTGTCCTTACTGGGTTGGCTATACCAAATTTCTAAGGTGCATATTCTTTCTTTACTTGGTTGGCTATTCCAAATTGCTAGGGGAGCTTAAGGAAAACAGAAAGTCCCTACTCACTTCAGGAAGTAGTAAAAATGAAAAAGAAAGATCATCTGAATACAATAAAAAGGATTATAATAATTTTGAAGAAAACACATTCACACACTGTCGAGCCATTTTTTATCCATAGTGACCCTGTATAGGGTTTCTAAAGAGCAACTGATAAACTTGAACTGCCGACATTGCAGATCTAACCAATTTTGCAGTCTAGAGCATTAACCAACAGTGCCATACCAAGCCAGGGTCTGTTCTTTCTGTGAGAAACATAGATCTACAGATCTGCCTAGGTTCTCTTGGTTATGGGGTCACTGATGAGTTATCAGGAGTTCTTACGGACAAACAGTCAAGAAATCCAATCTGTACTCATTTTAGCAAGAGTGAGGTTTTCTTGATTCAATTTTGCAAAATCTGGCATCTGACCTAGAGGACATAGGTAGACACCATGTGTGGCCAGCTTGCAAAAAATGTTTTCCTCTTATCTTGATAAAGTCCTTCCCTGGGTTCCTGGGGATTAACAATCTTCTCCTGATGTATCTTATTTTCCCTTCATGGTAACATTCTTATTTAAAGCTAGTCTTCCTGTTCCCCCATGAGCTTTCCTTATTTTCTTGATGGTTATATTCTTATTTGAAGTTCCTAGCTCACCCAACAAGTTTCTTCTATTGTTACACTAGCTTGCAACTCCCTGGACCCTGTCAAGTCTACAGCAATTTCCTAAACTGTCAAATAAGAGATTGAACTATAGGGGATTCTTTAAATTTCACTCCTGGATGTATAATAACCCATGACTAATTGCCTCTGTTGTACAATCAAGATGAGAATAAATGAGTAATTCCTGAAGATGGACCATCTTTAAAATTTATTTCTCACATTTCATACTTCAGACAATATCAGGAAGCATCTCTCCCTGGAGAAGGACAACATGCTTGGCAAAGTGGAGGGGCAGCAAAAGAAAAGGAAGACCCCCAACAAGATGGATTGTACAGTGACACCAGCAACAGGCTCCAGCATGGGGAAATGGATATCTTTTCTTCAAAAATTATAATTCTATTTATTGTATT
>NW_006408919.1:14756-18184 GCF_000296735.1 Chrysochloris asiatica
AAGCACAGTAAAGATTGCTAGATTGCAGCATGACTGTGCAGTGTTGCAATCTCTTTTAAATAGGTTTCTGTGAGTTGGTACCGATATGAAGACATCTAGAAGGATCCCTGGTAGGTTAGTGGTTACGAGTCAGGCTGAACAGACTCCACGGTACTAACCAACAACAACAACAGTAGCGTAGTGGTTACAAATTGGGCTTCAAACCTTAAGGTCAGCAGTTTAAAACTACTAGCTGTTCCATGGGAGAAAGATGAGGCTTTCTACCCCTGTAAATATTTACAGCCTTGGAAACCCTGTACAGAGTTGATATGAGTCAGAAGTGAAGCTACAGCACATAACAACAACAACAATAACAACAACACCCTGCCACTTTTCTGAATCTTTTATATAGTTTCAATAATTTTCTTGCTGAGCATTTGGGAATTTTTATGTATAGGACCAAATACAGCCAATTTTACTTCTTTGCCTATTTGGATGCCTATAATTTCCCTTTCTTTAATTTGTCAAAAACTGATGTTTGAGTTGTGTAAATCAAACAGCACAGAATCCTTTATTTATGTGTTTAAAAACAAAAAACAAAACAAAATAAAAAACCCACTGACATGTAGTCGATTTGACTCATAGCAATCCTATGAAATGTTTCCAAGATTGTAACACTTTATAGGACCAGACAGCCTCATCTTTCCTATGCATGGATGCTGTTGGATTTGAAATGACAACTTTGTTAGTTGCCTAATCCACAGCTCCTCCTGGACTTTTTAAGAAATGGAAACATATTCTGAAGTATATATGTCAATAAACAATAGCTTTACATTTCTACATATGTTTTAAGATTTTGTTGCCATGATCATTCTATGCTTTTTTAATCATGTTTTTTGATGTATGCTCATACAGTATACTTAATGTTCACTTGTGTCTTTCACACAATTTGATATTTAGCCTACCCTAATATATTCCATTAAATAATTCAAGGATAATTGTACATTAGACAGCATGCATACACTATGTATACACATGCACTCTTTCAAAATAGTTTAGTGATAAATCTATTCAATTCATTTTGCATATAACTTAGCATTTTTTTTTTTTGTTTGTTTTTTTTGCATACTGAATAAATATCAGCATAATTTTCTTCAATTAAATTGTCCTGGGAACTCACCAGGTAGTTAATATAGGTAGAAAATTATACTGAAGGTTTTAATTGGTAATGGAAAAGGTGATATATAAAAAAAATGGAATCTCAAGGGCCATGCACTCTAGTTGGAGAGACAAGCAATAAAGAAATTATTTAAAAGCAACTTTTGAACAGAATTGGCCTAAAAAAACATTGCTGCTATTTTTATTGTTGAAAATACATGAAAAATCAAAAACAATAGTTGTGATTAATTAGTATGATGTATATGGCAGGATAGTTTCACCTGATTTAAAACTTAAATGACTATTTGGAAAACCCTTTTTATTGCTACTCTTATTAAGCCTCTAATCATTTCATTAACATTTACTGAGCACTAGCTCTTTAGCAGCTGCAAGCACACCTGCTCTTAGAAAACCTGGATTTTCATAGCATTTGCACCATCTAAAGCTCTGAGATTTATAAATACACATTACGTGTTACAAAATGAACGTGTAAAGTCTTTATAGTCTGAGTGCAACTTTATCATTGTCTACATATTATTGCTTCCGCAATGTGTAACGTGTATTGTATTCACACCTGTGATTTTTTCTTGGCATTTCACTGCTCTGTGCTCTGTAGTTTTACCTTCCAAGAAATTTCAATGCTAGGAAAATCTTACCATTCACCTGTCATTCTGAAGCCTGGAGCCTTTGAAACCAGGCAGAGTTTGTCCTAAAATGGGAGCCCAGTGGGACCTGGTACAGGGATTTGAGAGTCACTAAATTGAAGGTGCCCTGAGGTTACTGAGGGTTGATTATACAATAGCATAGGAAGTTATGTTACTTTCCTTTTTGTTGTTGTTATATACAATAGAGTCAATTCTGACTCACAGCAGCCCTGTATAGGGTTTCCAAAGAGTGGCTGGTGGTTTTGAACTGCTGACTTTTTGTTTACTCATCCAGAGCTTATCCTACAGCATTACACTTATCCTGCATGATTTACCTTCATAGAAGAAAATAAAAACCACATGTTGTTGTTGTTGTTAAGTGCCAACAAGTTGCTTCTGAAACACTACAATAGGTCTTCTGAGGAGCAGGTGATGAGCTTTAACTGCCAGTCTTGCAGTTCAAACCAACTTTGTAGTCCAGCGCATTGAAAAAGAGTGCCACCAACTAATACCTATTTTACTTTACTTTGCTTCTCGGCATAATTGGTATACAAGGGATTTGAGTGGAAGACCATGGTGATGCTTGTGATAAATAACTTCCCTCCTTCCTGAATTGAAATGTATGAGATATAAACTTTGTAAAAGATAAAAAGTTTTATCTTAGACCTGCTAAGTCTGTGACTTGGTCTAATTTTTCCGTCACTCTGAGAGTCAAATTTTTCACCTGCCAAAGGAAGCTAATGATACTTGCCCTACCCTATTCTGAGATATGCAGAGATTCTCTAACTAATTAATTTATCAGACACAAATCAAGGTTTAATATGTGCCAATGCAGTGAATGTTATAAAGATTATGAACATGAATAAAACATGTCCCTACCTAAGATAGACAGTGGCTCACTGTCTATCATGGGAGACAAAAAGTTGAGTAACTACTAGTTTCAGGAAGTGGAAGACACCATAGTAAAACCATGGTCTATATGTTATGAGAGGCTTAGATGAGGCCATGATTAATTCTGCTGTGACAGAGAAGAGTGTGTGGAAGATTAGAGAAATGATGATCTTTTAGTCTCACCTTCAGGAATGAGTACAGTTTTCCAGGTAGTGAAGAATTGAAGGGTATCACAAAAAGAACCTGAATAAAGGTAAACTTATGTCAAACTGAGCAGCTAGATATGTGGGAAACATGTGGGTATTTAATGGCATGCATCTAATGTTCTGTCATTAGCAATTTGGTTAATGTTGAGACATAATTATCAAAACCACACTGACATGGTTTAGAGTACAATTAATCTGTATCTTTCGATTGGTTGGTTCCGACCCATAATAATCCAAGTAGTGATTGGTGGGTTTGAACATCTTACCTTTTAAATCCAGTGCATATCCTACAGTGTGCTACACCAGTGCTTCATACATTTTGTATACTTATTTTGTTTTTTCTTCAGGATATTTTTTATTATATTATTTTGCTAAATTATATTCCTATCAAAATGACGTTGTTGTTGTTGTTATGTGCCATGGAGTCGGTACCGACTCATAGAGACCCTGTATAGGGTTTCCGAGGCTATAAATCTTTACGGGAGCAGAAAGCCTCATCTTTCTCCCGTGGAGCGGCTGGTAGTTTTGAACTGCTGACCTTGCGGTTCGC
>NW_006408919.1:20044-24748 GCF_000296735.1 Chrysochloris asiatica
CAGAGTCTCTTCTGACATCCATTTTGACCTTTTCCTTCTTTCTTGTCTTCTTAATGACTTTTTGCTCTCTTCATGTATGATGTTCTTGATATCATACCACAACTCTTCTGGTCTTCAATCTTTAGTGTTTAAGGCATCAACAAAATAACATAGCTATTTTTAAAAAGTGAAGTAGTAATGCAAATCTGAAAACACTTCACTCTGCTCATCTCAACTTTCAGTCTTCAAAGACAACAACTTCCAATTAGTTTAAGTATTTGTTTGTGTATTTATAAATAACATATTTATTTTTTGAGACATATTTATTGACTTCTCAATATTGAATATATGATTCTAGGGTTCTCATCCCTGAGGGCTCCCCATTTAAATTTTGCTACCTCTGTACAACTAAAATGGTAATATAATTTTTTCTGTGAGTAGTTATTTGATGTAAATATATGGAGGGTATATAAGTATACTCAGGAGTCCTGGTGTAGTGCTGCATGTTAATGTGCTGGACTTCAAGGTCAGTTTGAATTGCAAAGCTGGTGGTTCAAGCTCACCAGATGCTCCTCAGAAACCCTTTACAGGGTTACTATGGGTCATAAGTGACTTGAAGGCACTTAACAACAACAAGAAGTATACTCAATGCTAATCCTTGCCATATATAACTGTATATTATGACAAATTCTTTGTGTGTGTGTGTGTGTGTGTGTTTTGTTGTGTTACTTGTTGTTTTACCTGTGATACAATTTATTTACTTAACGTACATGTATACTGAAAGTTATGCCACCAACATTTTATATACCACTAAGTGGACAGATGTCAGCTGAGTTTCCAGACTAAGACAGACAGACTAGGACAAGGAGAGGCAGATTACATCTGAATGTTTAGACACTGAAAACTTTATTAATAGCAGTAGAACATTGCCAGTTATAGTACAAGAAGCTGAAAAATTATGAATAGCACCAGGATATTGTAAGATAAAGCTCTGTATGATGAGCCTCACAGGTAGGAAGGTACTCAAAATACAACCGTGGGTGTGGGAGTTTCCTCCTCAAAGTGCAGTTGATCATGATGACAAAATGAAGTAAAACTTTTAGGACCTGCATTTGCTGATTAAGCACAATTCAAAATTAGGAGAAACAGCTATAGAAAAATAATCAGAACATGGAATGCATGAAGCATGAATCTAGAAAAACTGGAAGTTGTCAAAAGTAAAATGAAAAGAAAATATCGATATTAGAAGCATTAGTGAGCTAAAATGGACTGGTATTAGGCATTGTAAATCTGTCATTCATATGATTTACTATGCTGGGAATGACAAATTGAAATAGAATGTTACCACATTCATCACCAAAAAGAACATTTCAAAATCTATCTTGAAGTACAATGCTTCTGTTATAGGGTAATATCCATATGCCTACAAGGAAGACCAGTTAATACTATTCTTATCATTTACCCACCAACCAGTAAAGTCAGTGATGCTGAAATTGAAGAATTTTTTTCAATGAAATTGAGGAAATTTTATAAATTTCTGAAGAACTTCTTCAGTCTGAAATTTATTAAAAAATTCAGTCAAGATGCACTGGTAATTACTGGTTTTGGAATGCAAACAAAACAAAAAGGAAGGATCAGTAATCAGAAATATGGGTCAGGCATAGAAATGGTGCTGGAAATCACATGAGAGAATTTTCCAAGACCATTGACTTATTCATTGCAAATAGCTTTTTTTAACCACATGAAGGAATACTGCATTTATGGACCTCACCTGATGAAATACAAAGGGATCAAATAATTGACTATATCTGTAGGAAGAGATCCTGGAAACTCTCAATATCATCAGCTAAAATAAGGTCAGGTACTAACTATGTGATCATCAATTGGTCATATACAAGTTGAGGATGAAGCTGAAGAAAGTTAAAACAGTTCCATGAGAGCCAAATATGTCCTTGAGCACATCCCACCTGAATTTAGAGATAATCTCAAGTCAGATTTAATGCATTAGATTGTCTTTTTAACTCCCAAAAAATGATTGGTTGGTTCTGAATCATAAGGTTGTTTCTGACTCATAGACACACAATGCACAACAGAATTAAACATTGTCTGGTCCTGTACCACCCTCACAAATATTTTTATGCTTAAGCCCATTGCTGCTGCCGATGAGTGAATCCATCTTATTGGAGGATCTTGCCCATTTTTTACTGACCCTCCACCTTGTTGTTGTTGTCAGGTGCCATCGAGTCGGAACCGACTCATAGCGACTCCATGCACAGCAGAACGAAACAATGTTCGATCCTGGGCCAACCTCACCACCGCTGCCACCCCTGAGTCCATCAATGATGCCACCTGGCCGATCCATCTCGTTGGAGGTCTTTCTCTTTTTCTCTGACCCTCCACCCTACCCAGCATGACATCCTTCTCCAACGACTGTTTCCTCCGGACAATATGTCCAAAGTATGAGAGAGGAAGCTTAGCCATCCTGGCCTCCAAGGAGCACTCTGGCTGCACTTCTTCCAAAACAGATCTATTGGTTCTTTTGGCAGTCCATGGCACACTCAGTATTCTCCTCCAACACCACAACTCAAAGGCATCAATTCTTCTACGATCCTCCTTATTCACTGTCCAGCTTTCGCATCCATATGAGGCTATTGAAAACACAATGGCCTGGGTCAGGCGCACCCTAGTCCTCAAGCTGACACCTTACCAAGGAACATATTCTTCTCTAGGATTGACCCCAACTGAAAACATATCTGAAGTATGAGAGACAAAGTCTCACAATCTTAGCTTTTAAGGATCTTTCTGGCTGCAATTCTCCGACCACAGAATTGCTTATTCATCTGGCAGTCCATGGTACTTTTAATATTCTTTCCCAACATTATAAAACAAATGCATTGATTCTTCTATTATCTTCTTAATTCATTTCCCAATTTTTACATAGCTATTAGGTGAGAAGCTGGGTTATATGAAGAAAAATGTGGCATCAGGATTGGAGGAAGACTCATTAACAATCTCTAATATGCAGATGATACAACCTTCCTTGTTGAAAATGAAGAGGACTTAAAACATTTACTGATGAATATCAAAGAGCACAGTCTTCAGTATGGATTGCATCTCAATGTACAGAAAACAAAAATCCTTACCACTGGACCAATAAACAATACTCTTATCAATGGAGAAAAGATTGAAATTGTCAAGGACTTCTTTCTTCTTGAATCAACTATCAACACTCGCGGAAGCACCAGTCAAGAAATCAAAGGATGTATTGCATTAGGCAAATATGCTGCACAAGACCTTTTTAAAGCATTTAGGAACAAAAATGTCAACTTGATGACTAAGGTGTGCCTGACCCAAGCGATGATATTTCCAATAAACTCATATACATGTGAAAGTTGGACAGTGAATAAGGAAGACCGTAGAATAATTGATGCCTTTGAGTTATGTGTGGAAGAGAATATTGAAAGTGCCATGGGTTGCCAAAAGAACCAATAGATCCGTTTTGGAAGAAGTGAAGCCAGAATGCTCCTTGCAGGCCAAGATAGCCAAACTTCTTCTCTCATACTTTAGACATATTGCCAGGAGGGACCAGTCAATGGAGAAGGATATCATGTTTGGTAAGATGGAAGGTCAGAGAAAAAGTGGAAGACCCCCAATGAGATGGATTGACCAAGTGGCAACATCAATGGACTCAAGCGTGACAACAGGAGTGAGTTTGACCCAGGATTGGGTAATATTTCATTCTCCTGTGCATAAGGTCAGTATGGATTGGTACTGACTCAATGGAACCTAACAATAACAACAACAATGGCTAGTGACGGTGAACATTTCTTCATATGTTTGTTGGCTGCCTGGATCTCCTCCTTGGTGAAGTGTCTGTTCATGTACTGCACCCCTGGTTTTTTGGGGGCTATTTGTGTAGTTTTTGTTTGTTTTGTTTTTGTTTTATTTTGTAGAGGTGTTGTAGTTTCCTATATATTTTAGAAATAAGTCCTTTGTCTGATGTATCATTGTAAAAGAGTCTTTCCCAATCTGTGGGTTACCCTTTTCACTCTTCTGGTGAAGTCTCTTGATGCTCATAAATTTTTAATTTTTAGTATGTCCCTCATTTACTTTTTTGTGTAGTTTTCCAAATGTTTGGTAGTCTGTGAATTCCCTGAATTAGTGCCCTCACATTTGTCCCTATTTTTTCATTGATGGCCTTCATAATTCTAGATTCACATTTAGCTCTTTAATCAATGTTGAGTTGGTTTTTGCATTAGGTGGGAGGTGAAGGTCTTGGTTCAATTTTTTGCATATCGCTTTCCAGTTCTGCCAGCACCATCTGTTGTAGAGACTATCACCTACCCATGTGATATATTTAGGTATTTTGACAAAAACTCAGTTGGCTGTATGTTGTTGTTGTTGTCAGGTGCCATCGAGTCGGAACCCACTCATAGTGACCCCATGCACAGCAGAACGAAACAATGTCCGATCTGGGCCAACCTCACTACCGCCGCCACACTTGACGCCATCAATGATGTCACCTGGCTGATCCATCTTGTTGGGAGTCTTCCTCTTTTACTCTGACCCTCCACCTTACCCAGCATGACATCCTTCTCCAGCGACTGTTCTCTCCGGACAATGTGTCCAAAGTATGAGAGACTAAGGCTAGCCATCTTGGCCTCCAAGGAGCACTCTGGCTGCACTTCTTCCAAAACAGATCTATTGGTTCTTTTGGCAGTCCAT
>NW_006408919.1:24923-28859 GCF_000296735.1 Chrysochloris asiatica
AATACGTCATCTGATCTCTTGACTGCTGCTTCCACGAGTGTTGATAGTTGATCCAAGAAGAATGAAGTCCTTGACAACCTCAATCTCTTCTCCATTGATAAGAATGTTGTTTATTGGCTGTATGTAGATGGGTTAATTTCCAGATTTTTGATTCTGTTCCATTGATCAATGTATTTTCATTGTACCAGTACCAAGCTGTTTTGACCACTGTAGATATGTAGTGAATTTTGAAGTCTGGGCATGTGAGACCTCCAACCTTATTCTTCTTCTTAAGCAGTGCTTTGCTTATCTTGGATCTCTTTCCTTTCCATATAAAGTTTGTAATTGTTTTTTCCATCTCTTTGAAGAATGTTGTTGGAATCTGGATTGGTATTGCATTATATGTGTAAATTACTTTGGGCAGTATTGACATTTTCACAACAATAATTCTTTCTATCCAGGAGCATGGTACATTCTTCCATTTTTGTAGGTCTCTTGGTTTCTTGTACTAGTGTTTTTTAGTTTTCTTAGTATAAGTCCTTTTTTACCTCTGGTTACATTTATTCCTAGATATTTCATCCTTTGGGTGGCTATTATAAATAGTATTGCTTTCCTAATATACTTTTCAAACTTTCTTTTTTGTTATAGAGGAATCCAACTGATATTAGTATGTTGAGTGTTTTTTATCAGGAATGCATGTTGGATTTTGTCAAATGTCTTATCTGCATCAATTGATATGATCATGTGGTTCTTTTATTTTTTCTTAGTAATGTAGTGGATAATGTTAATCATTTTCCTAATGTTGAACTATCCTTGCATCCCTGATATAAATTACACTTTATCGTGATGTATTATCTTTTTGATGTGTGGCTAGATTCTGTTGGCTAGGATTTTGTTGAGAATTTTTGCATCTATGTTCTTGAGGGATATTGATCTATAATGTTCTTTCTTAGTGATGTCCTTCCCTGGTTTTGGTATGAGGGTTATGCTTGCATTATAAAATGTATTAGGAAGTTTTCCATCCTCCTCTAACTTCTGGCATAATTTTAATAGAATCCGTGACACTTCTTCCTTGAATGTTTGGTAGAACTAACCAGTGAAGCAATCTAGGCCTGGAATTTTTTTGGTTGGGTGTTTTTTGATGACCTGATCAATTTCTTCTTTGTTATGGGTCTATTCAGGTTTACTACTTCACTGTGTGTAAATTTAGGTAGGTCGTGTTTATCTAAAAATGTATCCATCTCTTCTAACTTTTCAAATTTGCTGGAGTACAACTCTTCATAGTATTCAGTTATTATCCTTTTGGTTTCCTTTAGTTCCATATGACATTGCCCATGTGGTTTCTATTGTGTGTTATTTGTGAATTCTCCCTCTTTTATTTTGCTAGGTTTGACAATGGTCTTTCAGTTTTGTTAATTCTTTCAAAGAACCAGCTTCTTGTCCTGTTGATTGTTTCTATAGTTTTTCTCTTTTCTATCTCATTTATTTCTACTCTAATCTTCATTATTTCTTTTCTTTTTGTGGGTGTAGATTTCCTCTGTTGGTCTGTTTCTAATTATTGCAGATGCTGTGTTAATGTGTTAATTTTGGTTCTTTCTTCTTTTTGAATGCATGCTTCTATTTCAATAAATTGTCCTCTCAGCACTGGTTTCACCATTTCCCAAAGATTTTGGTATGTTTTGTTTTCATTCTCATTTGTTTCTAGAAACTATGTGAATTCACGTTTAATTTCTTCTACTACCCAATCGCTTTTCAGCAGGGTCTTATTCAGTTTCCATGTATTTGACTTGATTTCCTTGGTCTTCCTATTGTTGATTTCTAATTTGATAGCATTGTGGTCTGAGAAGAGGCTTTGTAGTATTTTGATATTTGTAAATTTATGGAGATTTATTTTGTGGCCTAAGACATGGTCTATTCTGGAGAATTTTCATGTGCACTGGAAAAGAATGTGTATTGTGCAGTTGTTGGATTGAATGCTCTGTACACATCTATGAGGTCCAGTTGGCTGATTGTGTTGTTTAGTTCTTCTGTGTCTTTGTCAAGTTTCTTTCTGGTTGTTCTATCCATTTTTGAAAGCGGTGTATTAAAATCACCCACTATTATTGTAGATTCATCTATTTCTTTCTTCAAATCTATTAGAGTTTCCTTTATATATTTTGGAGCTCTTTCATTGGGAGCATAGATATAGATTATGGTTATGTCACCTTGTTCAATTGTCCCTTTAATCATGAGATAATGTCCATCTTTATCTATTATGCTTGTTTTTGCCTTAAAGTTTATTTTATTTAGAGATTAGTACTGCCTCTCCATTTTTTGTTTTGTTTTGTTTTTTGCAATTAGCTTGGTATATTTTTTCCATCCTTTGACTTTTAATCTGTTTTTGTCTCTGTGTGTTAGATGTGTCTCTTGAAGATAACATATTGTAGGATATTGTTTTCTTATTGATTTTGCCACTCTCTGTATCTCACCAGGTGCATTTAGTCTATTTACATTCAGTGTAATTATCAATAGGTATGGATTATTTGCTGCCATTATTTTGGCAAAAATCCCTTAGCTTCTGTTTATCCTGGAATGTTTTGATTACACTGTCGTATTTTATTGATAGCTTTCCTGAATAAAGGATTCTTGGTTTGAATTTTTTTTCTTTTTTCTTTCAGTATTTTATATATGTCTCCTTATTGCCTTTTTGCATGCATGGTTTCTGCTGAGAAATTCGAGCTCAATCTGACTTGTTTGTCTCTGTGTGTGATACATCTGTATTCCCTAACTGCTTTCAGGAGTGTCTCCTTATCTTTGATTTTGGAGAGCTTAATAATGTACATCTCATTGGTTTTCTTTTGGGTTCTAACCTTCCTGGGGTTTGTTGAGCTTCTTGAATGTTTATTGTTACACTTTTCAGGATGTTAGAGAAATTTTCTTCCAGCAGTTCTTCAACTATTTCCTGTGTGGACTTGTGTGATTCCTCTTGTTCCGGAATGCCACTAATTCTTAAGTTATTCTTCTTCATGTTGTCTGACATGAATCTTAGACCTTCTTCAGATTTGTTTATCCATTTTTTCTGTTTGCTTCTCTAACTTACTGGTATTGAGAGATTTGTCTTCCAGCTCACTAGTTCTGCCTTCGATCTCTTCAACTCTACTCCTTTGCCCTTTTAGAGTATTGTCTATTTCTGATATTCTGTTATTGATTGTTTGGACCTATTTCTGTAGGTTTTGAACTGTTTCCAATGCTGTATCTATCTTATTTGATTTTTCCTATAGTGCTTTCCTGACTTCTTCCTTCTTTTTCTCAACTCCTTTGTAAGTGTTTTGAAACATTTTATTTTCATTTTTCTGAATTCCTTCTCAGGCATTTCTAAGGCCTACCCTCCTTCCAGAATGGAGTCCAGTTCTACCTCTAGGTCATTTGTCTCAGACATTTTTATCTTGTTTCTAGACATGTGCTGATATGGTCATCTTCTTTTGTTTTTTGGACATGTTTAGTGATTATCTGTGGCTTTAATACTTAATTGAGTATGTGTTTTGGTATTTTTGATGCTTTCTGATTGCTTCCTGGCAGATGTGATCAGGATGTGGGCTTCCCTCTTCACTCTTCTTATTGCTTAACTCAGAGTAATTTTCACAGGTGTTTTCTGCCTCCCTGGTATATGGCAGTTTGTATTGGTTCTTGCCTGAGTTTTGGTGTTTTATAGAGTGTGATTGTAGCTTGACTATATGGCAGCAGTTGCTAACTCTTCTTGGTTAATATAGGGAGAGAAAGAGTCCCCAAAGGTAGAAGGGGGAACATAAAACAGCAAAACAGCACCAGCAAAAAAAAAACAAAAAACAAAACTATACTGAATACTGTAGTCTATAATTGCAGAAAAGGGAGAGGAGGGAGAGGAAAAAAAAAAAAAAAAAAAGTTTGCAGCCTAAAATGAGTATGACTTTAATGTTCTCTCAGCTTCTTGCCTTCAAA